>NC_090026.1:50298216-50478216 GCF_037176765.1 Anolis sagrei | reverse complement strand
TCCACAGCTGCATGGTATACGGTAGACTCCTGCAGATGTGAGAGGATCCCTCTTGTCCTTTGCTGAACGTAGCATTTGTTGGATTTTCTTGGTGGGTTTGTAGATTGTTTGTATGTTGTGTTTCCTCATCAGCTTCCCTATGCGGTCAGTTGTTCACTTGATGTACGGCAGGAACACTTTTCCTCTGGGTGGATCTTCATCTTTACTCTCGTGGCTTGTTCTTGGTCTTGCAGCTCTTCTGATGTCTGAGGTGGAGTATCCATTGGCCTGGAGAGCCCAGTTGAGGTGGTTCAGTTCATCTTGGAGGAGGTGGGGTTCGCAGATTCTTTTTGCACGGTCTGCCAAGGCTTTAATGGTGCTTCTTTTTTGACTTGGGTGATGGTTGGAGATTTTCCCAGGCTCAGGCAGGCCTTCAAATGCTAATGAAGGTGATCAGCTAAACATTCACACCTAACTGCAGCAGGGAAGAGCTCCTTGCCCCACCCCAGCCATTCCACAGATATATAAACCCATTGTCCTAACTCCAACAGACCTCACACCTCTGAGGATGCTTGCCATAGATGCAGGCGAAACGTCAGGAGAAATGCCTCTAGAACATGGCTCTATAGCCCGAAAAAACCCACAAGAACCTAGTGATTCCAGCCATGAAAGCCTTCGACAATACAACAACAACTTTATTTTTGTACCCCTCCTCCATCTCCCTGAAGGGACTTGGGGCTTACATGGGGCCAAGCCCGATCAACACAGTTAAAATATAAGACATTAAAATACATAACAACAGTATAAAACAACATTATAATAATATATAAACCAGACATCAAGATCAAAAACCAATAATAAAATGCAATTTGTTGTCATGGGAGGGGCAGACTGGTGCAACAACAATTTAAAAGATAGGGCTAGTGAGTAAAGTGCATAGGTTATATGATAGCAATAAGGATAAAAGCAATATAAAATATGTCATTGTAGCTTTGGGTACAGATAAATAGCAAAGTGCAAAAAGAGGATTTTGGTCCTAGCTGGAAAATATTTATATTTATTTACAACATATGGTTTTAGTGCTGTCTTCTGTTCTGCTCAGGCTGCTGAGAGGGACAGTGAAATAATGCCTTTTATATTACAAACCAACAGCTGATTAGCACCCTAATTTTAAAAAGTAATAAAAAGTTTCCGTATTTCAAAATACCTTTGAATGAAAAGCTAAATTTAAAAAAAAACTGTAATTGTAAAAACATCTTACTTTAAGTATTTGTAGAACATAAAATTATAACAGTAGCAAGTACATTTTAAAAATAATTTTCAAAATTCTGATTTCAAGATCAGATAATCTACTTTTTTGGGATCAACATAGCTATTTTAGCAGAAGACTGCAGAAGAAGCTCTGATGGAGAGAATACAGGTAAAAATTTGACAATCTCCTTATTTTTTCAGCATTTTGTTTTTCTGCCAAACCAGAGGATTTTAGCAACGCGGCCACAAACTTTTCAGCAGAAGGTGAGTCCCAGAAGGTCTTTCTTGGTTTCTTTTTTGTTCTCACAACTTATTTATAGAACAATGTTAAAATCCACCCACTTCTGACATGGTGGCCTTTTTAAAATGTCCTGTAAGGTTGTTCTGTCGTGCGCTGGGCTTGAAACTAATTGCTTTTAAAACAGGACGTGCAACTTTAGCCCAGCGGGAAGCCAGGGCCCCCGAAGAGAAATTCTTAAGGATTTTCACCATAAACAGTCTCTAGAGGGCTTGTAAAATATAACAAAGTCTTTTACTGGTGAACAATCAACAGAAACTTCTTTTGTCTTCAAAAGGTTAAACAAATGCTTCCAGGCTTTGTGTAACTGGTGTTTTCTAACTGTTACTTTAAAGGAAAATCCCTTTCCAAACTTCTCCAAGGCTAACTGTGATCCTAAACCTAACTGATGTGGGCTCCACTACCGGGTTGATCTGCGTCTCAAAGCGCCGAGTGGACCTACCAGTAGGCCTGTAGTCACTTCAGCTGGAGTTCTTAGATGTTCAAAGCTGTTTTTTCCCTCTGAAATTCCTCAGAGCTTTAGGGCTGTTTTCCTGGGAATCTTTGGGAATCCTTTTGCTCTTAAGACTGTTCTCCCCCGGGAGGTCTTAAGGGTTGAAGCCTTTGTACAGGAGAAGTCTGTACACGTCCTGTACATTGACTTTCCTTGCTGAGACTCACTGAAAATGGCTCCCTTCCCTTCGCAATTGTCCTGAACAGGGGGCGGAACCAAACTTAATGATGATGGACAGGGGGCCTGCCCTATAACTGCAAACTTTAACAGGAAGCCACCCTTCTGCAGAATCCCAAGCCTTGGGCTGCAAGCAAACACTAAATACAAAGCAAATAAAGTGGGAGCTTCTGGTACAGCTGTACCAGCACAAAGGTGACTATTACACAGAAGTGGCATAACATCATTTTCAGTCCACCACATCCTTGCAATGAAGCCATTTGGGTCTATTGATGGGCAAAGCAAGTCAATTGTCACACTCCCCCAGTCAAGTTCCCTGCGGAGGTCATCCACCAAGATGACCAAAGCCGTCTCGGTACTGAAATCAGACTGTAATCGACCCAGAAAATCAGTGTCATTAAGGAATTCCTGAAGCTGAGAGGCGACCACCCGCTCCAGCACCTTGCCCAAAAAAGGGAGGTTGGAAATTGGTCTGCAGTTGTTAAACACGGAAAGGTCGAGAGAAGTCTTTTTCAATAATAGTTTTACCACCGCCTGTGTCAAGCAGGACGGGAATTTTCCCTGGCCCAACGATGCATTTATTATAGCAACAAAACAGTCCAACAACCCATCTCTGGCCAGTTTAACTAGCCAGGAAGGGCAAGTGTCCAGAGCACAAATGGTCGCTCTCACAGCCCCAAGTATCCCCTCCACGTCATCAGGCAGAACAAGGTGAAAAGAATCCCATAAAATCGGACAGACAGGTGCCTCAGTTACCTCATCTGTCACTACATTTAAACTGGTGTCTAGCTCGAGGCGTATCTGAGCGACTTTGCCTGCAAAATCTTGCACAAAATCGCTGCACCAAGTTGCTGAGTCCTCAGGGATCTCCTCCACCACGGGCGGATGGAGGAGCTCCCCAACAACCAATGGTCTGTTGGCTACAGACACTATGCAGGAAAGCTTTCTTGGCTGCCCACAAAGCTGCGGAGTAAGCCTTAATAGTGGTTTTAGCCCATGCTCAGTCAGATACGCCATGAGATTTAGCCCGTGCTCGGTCGGATACGCCACGAGGTATTGCAATCATGCAGTGTGATTTTAAGGTGATGATGTCCTGCTTCATGGCTGCAGGTATTCAGCTGAGACTTTGGACTTCTGGTAACATGTTGGCATTTTTCAGCTAGGTAGCCTTTCAAACCCATGATTGACTTCCAGCCATGAGGCTAGTTTCTTGTATAGCATAAGCTGACCACAACAAATTGGCTAGATTTTTTTTTAATTTCCCAGAACTTTGCAAAGCAACCGTTGATCCTCAATATGGAGCCTACTATTATGCCAACACAACAACAGGCATCTTGCAGTGTATGTCTAAGTGCTCCAAGAACAGCGCATATGCCATCAACTGCTACTATGGAGTTTGTCAGATCTCTAAAAGTGGTCCTCAGTGCAAGTAAGTAGACAGAAGAAGATCCCCAGATGCACATCTTTTAGTATAACTGCTACCTAGAAGGCAAATTAATTACTATGTTCAATGTTTACTAATTTGTTACGTGTTCTTTCTAAGATGTGACATAGGGCAATTGCAAGATCTGCCCAATATATTGCCTGCACAATCAAAATAACATCAATTGCTGTAAACTATATTACACAGGCATTCAAAAAGACAGCAGAAGGGGAGTTGTTGTTTTGGGAATTGATCCTTGATTGTGTTTTTAAAGTGTGGGGGAATTTGTTTGCATTTGGCGGCTGTGTGCACTCCCTGAGCACAGGGTCTAAGGGGGCTGGACTTCTACTGAGTCACTGACATAATATTAACTGGGGTGTGGTTCCATGACTCTTTCTGAATTCCAAAATCTATGGATGGTCAGGTTCCATTATATACAATGACATAGTAAAATAATATCCCTTACGTAAAACTAGTATATATACCCAGTGTTACCGATTGACGTTGGGACCGTTTCCCACCTACTTTCTTCATTCTCCAACTCTGAGAAGTCCTGCTTCACCATATCTCAGTGACAACACTTTGGCAACAATTCTCAGGCTCTCCTTGTGGCTTTCTTTTGTTCCTCCACTTTCTTGAAACATCTTCCTGTTGTAGCAGCAAATAGGAGAGATAATACCAAGAGCAATCCATTGTTTGGAGGCAGAAAAGTATGTTTATTTTCAGCTGAGGCTCTGGTGTGGAATCTCATCCAAAAGCGAACCAGAGCAAGGATAAAGGCGTTGACTTTCCCTTTATACATCTTCAAATGCAGGCAAAAAAAGATACATGCCTCTACATACGTTAACATCATCACTACGTCACCTTAAGCATCATAGAAATATCAGATTATATCTTCCTACATGCAAGGGGCACGTCTCAGTATTTTTTTCTAAAGAGCAGCTTATAGCAAGTTAGAGATAACTAGGATTCAGCTTTGATCCATCAAGAGGACCTGTCAGGAGGGAGGGAGATTCCTTACTTTTAGAAGTAAGAAGGTATCGTCTGTGCTATGCTGTACCAGTCTCTATATAGGTAAAATGCCCCCTTCTCCTCCAACTTTCAACACAGACTCCTTCAGCATTCTTTCCGGCCTGTCAGCTTGACTTCCTAATACAGAGAGAACTTGATTTTTTCTACATTTCAGTGCCTGTAATGTACAAACAATATATGTATAAATATCTATATTTCCAATATCTCCCCATCACTATCTCCTTCCCTCCCTCCTTCCTTTGCTTTCCCTCATATATTTCCCCCTCTTCTTCTTTCTTTCTCTTTCCTTTCTCTT
Organism: Anolis sagrei; assembly: GCF_037176765.1. Classification (NCBI taxonomy): domain Eukaryota; kingdom Metazoa; phylum Chordata; class Lepidosauria; order Squamata; family Anolidae; genus Anolis; species Anolis sagrei. The sequence goes on along the minus strand of NC_090026.1, from coordinate 50,473,268 downwards.
ACTTTATTTTTTCTCCCTCCCTTCTTCCTTCCCTTCTTCTCTTCCTGAAAAATGTTGTTCATTTAGTTCAAACCCCTCAATCATTTTAAATTGGATAATGAAGGGTGTGTGTGCCAAGTCATGTAGGAGCCTTTGTGGTACAAGTACATAAACAAACAAACAAACAAACAAACAGATAAAGCAAACCAATTTACATAAGTACAAATGCCCTTCACGTTCCTTCCCCCACTGTGTCTGTAGCTGATGATTGTTATGGATGTAATTAATTTGCCAAGGTTCTTTCTCTTTGCTTCTCTCATCCTCAGGAACATCCTATCTTCACCTCTCATTTCCTGTCAGGAGTGCTAAGCAACTGGGGAAAAACATATATAAGCAAAAGTCACCTGGCATGACTCTTTTTACCACACTAAATATTTAGTTGTAGATTGCAAATCAAAGATATCAGTGATTTCCTGCATTATACTGAAATGGCAGGGAGAAGGTTTCAGGAAAAGAGACAAAGAGAGTTCCGGAGATCTAAAAAAAGCATGAATTTATTTCCAGCTGGGGTCCTGGAGTGGACTATGTCCAAAAGCACCAGAGCAATGAAATAGGTGCAGACTATGGCTTTTATAGCCTTCCAATCACAGTCAAACAAAGAACATGCGTCTACATACGTTGACCTCATTCACTGCATCATCTTAGCATCAAATTATATCTTCCAACATACAAAAAGCATGTCTCTGTGTATTTCTTTCTAGCAGCATCTTACATTCATCAATCAAGGGGCCCACTTTGACCTGTCATGAGGGAGAGCCATTGGCTCCTTCCCTAAAGGAAGGCACTGGGCTTTTTGTACCAGTCTCTGTGGCTTATCTCTTTCTCCTGGAATGTATAGATAACAGGCCCCCTCTTCAGCCCCTCTCTTTCTGTGCCTGGACACAGCTTGCTTGTCCGTTAGCATTCTTTTTATACAGAGAGAGCCTGATTTTTCTATACATTTAAAGTACATACAATTTATACATAAATCAATACCTATTTTTCCAATATTTCCTCATCAATACATGTCAGGATTCAGAGAATATGGGAGTCTAATCTACCTTTAACTATCTCCCAATAGCTGCAATGATCTGGATGCATTTTGGTACACAAGCAATGACTGTCGGACACGAATCGAGAAAAAAGAGTTTGGTTTTGCCTTTGCACTGACTGCCATTCTGCTGATCAGCATCATCCTGGCCATCTTCCTCTTCAGGTCCAAACGGAGGAAGTCTGCATCTACTAGGTAAGAAGTGTAAGCTGCTCAAGATGGAAGGTAGCCATTGATGGCCTCAATTTGATATTTTTCTGAACAAATGAGTGTGTGTTGATCAGAGGTTTCTGAGTGGGATTGTGTGTTTTGGTGTGGAGGAGGGCTGCAACAGTTCTGAATTTTGTCATACATTACTAGCAGACAACAGTTACTTCATAATCACATGATAGGTCTTCTGAGGTTAGGAATGAAATCCTCAGGAGAACAGTATCCTCTTCACAGAAAATACTCCTTTCTTTGCCTTTTGGTTCTCATAACGGCATATCCTTTTGTTTTCACAGTGAGTCTGATGAAGATGCAATCTGGCGCAAAGAGGACGAGGAGGAGACATGGGTCCCCCCTGTAGGTATAAGCATCATAAATGAAGCAGCCTTGGATGGTAAGGAATAGTTATAAATAACATGGCATGAGGAGTGTGTGTTTGTGGAATGACAGAAGGTTTTTACCAACTATAGATCTGGGGTTGTTTTTTGGAGTTTGAGCCTGAAAGTTCTTAGCAGTTCTAATTTGCAGAATTTGGATTTTATTTTAAAGAAATATAGTAAACTCTTAGCTAACCAACCCCCCTGGGAATTGGGCGATACCAGATACATGTAGTTTCTGGTTGCTTGAAAGTTACTGTTAAAAATAGGCCTAACTAATACTATGTCCCACACTGTACCATACACTCTGTATTGACTTGATATTCATATTGAAATACAGTAATTGAAAGCAAATAAAGACAATTTCAATTTAAAGTAATACTGTGAAGTCTTGGCACTGCCTTCTCTTCTCCTCTGCTTTAGTTTCCCCTGTTTATAGGCCTTCCCAATAGTGTAGATAACTTCCTTTGTATTAGTTTTTAGAGCTTAAAATTCCCCACAGACCAGTCTTAGTTGGTCTATTCCATTTTCCTGTTTAGAGCTTTTGCTGACTCCTCCTTTTTGTACAGTCACTAGAGGCTTGGGGCATTGTCTGGTAACCCTAGGCCAAGCAATCCAAAGAGTCATTCTTAGCACCTGCTGCATTCAGCAGTATTTTTATACCAGCAGTCCAAAGGACAACAGAAGCTTTTGGCCAGCCTAAACTTCACAAGGAAGAAGACTAAGACAGTTCATAACCATCGCTTTGCACCAGAGGCAAGAGAGATTTTTCAAAGATTCCAGAAAGATGACTGCAACCAGCAAAATCTCCTTTTGGAATGTATTGTTTTAAGTTATCTTATTATAGTCGCAGGTGGAGCTCACCCTTTATTCATCTTGTTTCAGTAAACTCATTTGATTATCTTTTCACCTTGCCTAAAGTGCCTCTGTCTACTAAGGGTCTTAATCTTAACAGGAGGTATAGAGATAGCCCCCAAGTAAAGCCAGACAATATAGTTTCTCCAAAGACTCGGATGTGCCATCACATAATACAGTTTTATTCTATTAGTAGCCATCCCCTACCACACGTTGCTGTGTATATGTGTTTTGTGTGTATATATTTGTGTATATATATGTGGTTTTGCACATGTGTTGTAATGTATTTTTGTTGGTTTTTTTGTTTTGTTTTTTTTAGTCTCTTCTGCTGTGTTTTTCAGTATTTTTATGAGTAATGGCCACTCGTTGGCTTGATTGGTGTATTGTGTCCAAATTGGGTGTCAATTTGGACACAATTTGAGTTATGTTAATCCCACAAATGAACATTACATTTTTGTTTATATAGATATCTGACCTACATGGGAATGGCAATTCCCTTCCTTGGGCACCTGTGCCCTATTCTATAGTGTGCTGGTCAAAGACTGTAATAAATCATTGATTGATATATAGATAAAAACAGCTTTATGAATGTAGTATTGTTTCTTAGCTTTTTTGCCAGATGCTTGAGAGTTTCAATTACTTGTGTTCTCTTTTACTGAAAGTCTACTGTAATTTAAACCATACCTGTACCTCACCTAAGAACCATAACCATATTCCCTAGAGATGTGTCAAAACATTTGTGTCTATTGATTAGCAAGACTGCTCTCAATGTATTTACAATTTTGCTAGCTTTCTGTTCTATAGAGTTCTTAAATGGGTCCATCAAGAAATAATGACCTGTTAGTCTCAGATAGAACAGACCTATTGAATCAGTGAGATGTATATGTGTTAAATCATCATTCAGTAGGATTCAGACTGATGATTGCTGGAGTTCCGGGGTTTTTTGTGTTTTCTTCCTTATCACAATCACTCACATCTTTTGTTGACACACTGTTCTTCAAGCTCAAAGGAGTCTCAGCATTCTTCAGCTGTGTAATGGGAGGAAGAAATATCAGTAGGGCACTACTACAGAAGAACTTGCAGAATCCCAAAGTAGGTTGAGGTCTGGGCATTGATCAGTGGTTAATTTTGTCTATTTTCTTCTCAGGAAACCAAGAGATAAGCAAGGTTTTCCAACCTTCACTTGAAAAAGTTGATACCTCATTAAAGGTATGTATGGCTTGTACGGTAGGTTTTGGGTTATTGTTGATCTTGTAATCTGCATGGGGTAGGGATGACACTGGGTGGTGACCAGCAAGGGAATATACTGCAGGTGACTTTCACAATGAGCTTTCCAGATCATCAGTCTGAAGTTTTAGGAGAGGCAGGCATGTAGCCAGGGGGGGGGGGGGGGCGCTCGGGGGGCTTCAGGCCCCCCCCCCCCCCCCAAAATTTCATGGTGGTTCGCGAAAAGGCCTTATTGGTGCATTATTTAAACTGTTATGTTTATTCATATCATGATCTGATCACCATACTCAATATATCCCATATGCATGGGGGTATTGGGGTAATGATACAAAAGGTTTGCTAGGCTAGACCCTCTTTCACTCAGACTCAGCCCCCCCCCCCCAAAACTCAGCCCCCCCGAAACCCCCCCTGAAAAAAATTCAGCCCCCCCCCCCCCCCCGAAACGAAATCCTGGCTACGGGCCTGAGGAGAGGAGTCTATTGATACAATTTGAACTTTGTATACTTTTGGTACTTAAAGGGAGTGATTATGTTGTAGAATCTAAATCCAAAATAAAAAGGAGAAAGGAAATGGAAGGAGAGAAGATGGCAACATCTTTGAGACTAACTGGTTTTGCACTTTTGTGGATATAAACCCACTTCTTTGATATATCTTCCACTGCTTTGTATTGCATTCGAAGAACTGAGTTCATATTAGAGGTGTGCAATTCGGTTAAATCCCGTGCCATTTTTGGTATCTGAATTTTAGTGCCCCCCCCCCCCCCCCAAATCTATTTTCTGGGAGCATCCCGAATTTAGGCAGGCAAAATACCATTGTTCAATCCAGTAGAGGAAAAATCAATTTTCACTCCAGGAAAATCCTGCCCATTGGCGGCAAAGGGGGAAACTTCTGAGACTCCTCTTTTCATCCTTTTTAGGCCATCAGTCTTAAGAAACCACCTTTTCTGGGATCATTTCCCCTAATATCCTTCAACTAGTACTGGGTTAAGGTATCAGTCTTAAAGAATCACTTTTTTTCTGGGGTCCTTTCCTCTAATATCCTTCATCTAGTCCTGGGTTAAGGGATCTGACTTAAGAAACCACTTTTTCTGGGATCATTTCCTTTAATATCCTTCATCTAGACTGATTTTTCTCAACCTTCCTACTGCCACATCCCCTTAATACAGTTAGTTACTCAATTGTGATGACCCCCAACCATAAAATTATTTTTGTTGCTACTTTATAATTTGGCTACTGTTATGAATCGTAATGTAAATATCGGATATGCAGGATGTATACCTGATACGCCCAAATTTGAATACTGGTGGGGTTGGCGGGGGAAAAAGATATTAAACTAAGAAAAATAAATGAAATTGCCAAAGGAAAAAAATGGAATTGAGTCCAAAAGGAAGCAGTCATCCTAAGAGCAGTAGCTTTCTTCTCTTGATTGGCTCAGGTGGACAGCCTGGGTCATAGCCTCATTGGGAACCCCATGTAGGCATGCAGCTACCTCTCCATGCACCACATGTAGCTGAAAGAGACAGAAAACACCAGTTTTCGGCAGCCACAAGGTCTGTTATGGCTGGAAAAAAATGGTGGTGCTAGCCATGCCTTTATGGCTGGCTAAAAGAGTCAAAAGAGCCGAAGGAGTCAAAAGAGCCGAAACAGCCGAAGCCTGTGTTGAAAAATGGATCCACGTACAACCTTAGGTCATATCCATTCACAAAAGCTCGTGCAAAAATTAAAACCATTTAATCGGAAAGGAATTGCTACATTTATTTTTTCCTCTCCCTTCTTTCCTTATTTTATGTTTTAAGAGACCTGGCTACTTTTTTGATAAATTCAAAATAGCTAATTCATTATTTTACAAGCTGCATTGAAGTTAAGCAACTGACTCTAAAAGAATACACCAAGACAACTAATATGGCTTCATAAAAGTTTGCCCAACTCTGAGGATAAACTCATTTCCCTCTTCTTGTCAAATTAATTCTCACTTTCTGTGGCACTCAAAGCATCTCATCTTCCTCCTTGCAGCTGCAGTTCCCGAAACCAGGAACTCCATCAACCAAGACCCCGTTCTAGACACTTCTTTTGGTTGGCTGAAATAGACATTGGATTCTGATGTACTCTACCAAGCAACAGTCTGGCTCAAAGAATGGTGGTGATGATAGGATTCATCTCAACTACTTTATTTTGATTTCTCTGGGACATGTTTGCTAGACAAAACCAATCACTAGTCTGTTAACAAGAAATTGAAATAATAAACATCTATGGAAATTTATATAAACACAATCCATGTTTCCTCTGCTTTTTCATCAATGTTCTGTCCCCTTGCAATGCATTAGAAACTTTTATCAAATTTCTTGTTCTTCCTAGCACAAATGGCATATGTCTTCCAGCTATTATTTTCGTTCTTTCTTCTGATGTTTTACTTTATTTATTTGAAAGATTAATCCAAATTATCAACATTTAAATTAATCAACAATCTACATGAAACTCATCAACTAATAATGCATGTGGTTTTTTTAAAAGTTTGAAACAGACAAGTATCTGATGCCTCATTAGTCAATGTACAGATGAATCAGTCCCAAATGATGCTCTGCGGGTCTTATTTGTGCATTGTTGTTAATAAACTCAATAAAAGGAAACTATTTCTCAGCAAACAATACTTGTGTCCTTTATTCTTTTTGCAACAGAGCAGCACTTAGGGAGGCAAATGCCCAAGCCCCCCAAAAGGGAGAAGATCCTGAGTGGAGTCGTAGGGCCCTTCAACACAGTCATAGAAGTCCACACTGCCATATAATCCAGTTCAATGTGGATTTTATACAGCTACGTGGAAGGGACCTGAGAGCACAATGGGAGTAATGTGGAAGGTCAAAGTGGATGGAGAAGAGGGAGTAATGGAACAGGCCTTGATAAGAGAAACTCCTAGAAAGTCTGGGGAAAAGGTGGGAGAAGGAAGACTGGAAAGACAGATGGGAGGAGTTGTTGAACGAGACTGTTGGAGAAGAAGTGCATTGAAACTTCTTTGACCTTGGAAGCTCAGGTCTTGTGATGGAGACAGGGGAATAACAGTTGCAATGTAAGTAACGGTTGGCCTAAACCAGTGGTTCCCAATCTGTGGTCTGTGGACCACCAGGGGTCCATATTTTATTTATCGTCCCAGGAGCAACCAGACAGTTGTATTACATTTTTAACAAAACAAACAAACAGACAAAACACAAAGTTTGCAAGCTTGGTAGTTGATTAAATGTCCTTTGACCAGTAGCTGGCCACTTGGAGTGCCTCTGGTGTTGCCACAAGAAGGTCCTCTTAGAAAACTATTTCTTGATTTAAGTCGTTGACGCGGATGTCAGCTGGTGCAATACTGGTTAGACAGTGTAATTTCTCCAGTGGTGTAGGGCGCAGACACCTTGTGATAATGCGGCATGTCTCATTAAGAGCCACATCCACTGTTTTAGTGTGGTGAGATGTGTTCCACACTGGGCATGCATACTCAGCAGCAGAGTAGAATAGCGCAAGGGCAGATGTCTTCACTGTGTCTGGTTGTGATCCCCAGGTTGTGCCAGTCAGCTTTCGTATGATATTGTTTCTAGCATCCACTTTCTGCTTGATATTCAGGCAGTGCTTCTTGTAGGTCAGAGCATGGTCCAGAGTGACTCCCAGGTATTTGGGTGCGCTGCAATGCTCCAGTGGGATTCCTTCCCTGTTTTTAAGGTGAAAAGCACATGTCTGTGTTTTGGATGGGTTGGGGATCAGCTGGTTTTCCCTGTAATAGGCGGTAAGAGCACCTAGAGCTTCGGAAAGCTTCTCTTCTACCATCTCAAAGCTCCCTGCTTGAGCAGTAATGGCACGATCGTCAGCATAGATGAAACTCTCTGTCTCTTCTGGCAGTGGCTGGTCATTTGTGTAAATGTTGAACATGGATGGAGCAAGCACGCTCCCCTGAGGCAGGCCGTTCTTCTGTTTCCGCCATCTGCTTCTCTGGCCCTGGAACTCAACAAAAAAGCTCCTGTTTTGTAGCAGGTTTTCTATGAGGTGGGTGAGGTGGTAGTCCTTTGTGATATTATACATTTTTCTCAGGAGGAGGCGGTGGTTCATAGTATCATAGGCTGCTGACAGGTCTATGAAGACAGCTCCTGTGATCTTCTGCCTTTCAAAGCCATCTTCTATGTGCCGAGTCGGGTTCAGCACTTGCGATGTGCAGCTTTTGCCTTTTCTGAAGCCAGCTTGCTGTGGGATCAGACATGGCTCTATTTTTTCCGTAATTCTATGCAAAATAAGTCTCTCCAGAACTTTGTAGAGATGGCACAACAGGGAGATTGATCTGTAGCTTTTTGGGTCATTACGGTCTTTGCCTGGCTTCCAGATGGCGATGACTCTTGCTTTCCTCCAGACTTTGATGTCGATGTTGACTTTGGTGGAGAGGTGGCTGCCAAGGTAGTGGAAATGGTCAACATTTTCTAATGTTACACAGTTAAGTTGCATTGAAGAGGGATTAGCCGGTGACTGCTGGAAGAGCACCTTGGTTTTCTCAATGTTTAATGACAGGCCAAGTTTGTGGAAAACTACACCCGGAAGCAAAGCAAGAGGAGGACGCGCCTGTCTTGCTTTTCTTAGCTCTAGAGGACACTGGAGGAGGCGGGGCTTTGCTCGGAACTTTCCCTGAGGGAAGGGGAACCCTTTCTATGACGGACCAGAAGTTGGGGCTGGGAGGCGGAAGTTCCGTTTGGACTCGGAGGCGATGATGAGCTTCGAGTGGCCCTGGCAGTACAGTTTCCCGCCTTTCTTCACGTGAGTCTCGGGGTGTCCTCAGACCCTTCCTTGCGAGGCCAGGGCCCGGCGCGCTCCCCAAAAGCGGCCCCCCAAAAGCGGGCTGCGGCAGGAAGGACCGAGGAACTTTTCTAGTCCAGAGAAGAGCCTCCCCTCCCCGGCTCCCTGAGGCCTCTCCTTCCCCTTCCTTCCCTCAAGGCCTCTCCCTGGTCTCCTTCTCTTTCTCTGCCTCATTGGCCTCCTTGTTTACTGTCAGGCCACAAAAAGAACATGGCTGTAGCCAGGAAGTGGGTTCGTCCCAGGAAGAGGCTGGTGGCTCTCTCGGCCTTATTGATTCATCCCCTCCTTCCTTCTCTTCTTGCCACTTTCAGGCAGGAGGCCGCAGAGACTCTCCCTTCTCTGAAGTGGGAGGAAAAGGCCTCCTGCCCCCATGAAGGCAGGCAAGTTAGAATCACTCTAGGCCCTTCCAGACAGGCCCTATATTCCAGGATCTGACCTCAGCTTTTCTGATTTGAACTGGATTATATGAGTCCGCACTGCCAGATAATCTGGGATAAACAGAAAACCTGAAATCAGATCCGTCTAGAAAGGGCCTCAGATAACCCAGTTCAAAGCAGATATTGTGGGATTTTCTGCCTTTATATTCTGGGATATAGGGCTGTGTGGAAGGACCCTGGAGCCCCTTCCACACAGCTGAATAAAATCCCACATTATCTGCTTTGAACTGGAATATATGGCAGTGTGGACTTAGATATCCCAGTTCAAAGCAGATATTGTGGGATTTTTCTGCCTTGATACTATAGGTTAAAGTGCTGTGTGGAAGGGCCCTGCTATAATCAAAAAATCCAGGATCAGATCCTGGGATATAGGGCCTGTCTGGAAGAGCCCTAGATTATGGTGGAGACGAGGGACAGGGCCTTTTCTGTGGTTGCCCCCCCCCCCCGACTTTGGAACACCTTCCCCAAAGACATCACACTAGCACTCACGTTGGCAGTCTTTAGGAAGAGCTTGAATACCTGGCTATTCCGAAGTGCCTTTCCAGAATAAGAAAACTCCAGCATTATGTCCCAGAAGCACTTTATTAGAATTTTAAGATTCTCTGCACATTGCACTTGCCCTGAGATCCAACATACCACCTGTCACACCCAGCACCTTTTAATCTGTACCCATTACTTGGCCTGGCCCTAGTTTTTACTGTGTTATGGTGTAATGTTTTGTTGTTATTGCTTTATGTTTTTTATTTTGCTTTGAGTTGTATTGTTATGCTGTTGTTGTGTTGAGGCCTTGGCCTTTGTAAGCCGCATCGAGTCCTTCGGGAGATGCTAGTGGGGTACAAATAAAGTTTAATAATAATAATAATAATAGATTATGGAGTAGACTCATATAATCCAGTTCAAAGTAGATACAGAAACGGAATGATATGATGGAGTCAATCACGCCTGAGCCTGCAAACCTGCTCTCTAATTAGAACAGCATTAATAACTCTGTAGATGTCATCAAAAGTACACAGAGAGCAGTATTGGGAGTGCAGTCACGTACAGGTAGTCACCAAGTTACAAACAAGATAGGTTCTGTAGGTTTGTTCTTGAGCTGGATTTGTAGGCAAGTCAGAAGAGGTACATTTTTAAAGTGAAACTCCAGCCATATATATATATATATATATATATATATATATATATATATATAATGAGAGAGAGAGTCTCCGAGTTACATTACAAATGTCTGATTTACAAACAACTCATGGTTAAGAATGGGGGTGAGGCAATAGGAAGTGAGAGAACACTACCCCTCAGAAGGGATCAAATATCTGAATTCTGATTTTCTGCTTTGAACTGGAGGACAGGGTGAGGCAGCATAACTTCCTTTTTTCAAAACTTAAAATCCATTGTATAAATCAGAAATTTTTATTTTATAATGTAGGCACATATCTAAAGTTTTGTTTTATGTAGTTTTGAAGATCAAATTAGGTAGATGACGCCCCCCATTCTCCATACATTGAATAAACCAATTTCTGGTGTTTGTAATGACTCTTGCCAGAATAGCAGGTGTTATGTTGGCAATTTCTTCCTGGATGTTGGTCTTCAAATCTTGTAGGGTCCTTGGAGGGTTCACAGAAACACGGGATTTCAAAAAACCCCATAGAAAAAAATCACAAGGGGCCAAATCTGGAGAGCAGGCCAGCCACTCCAAATCCGCTCGAAAAGTAGGCCTCAATGGCAAAAGCACGCTCCACACTGTTCCAACGCATGATGGCGACTGAACTGTGTCAGGACAAAACTTTATACTCCCTCCTCTCGAACGAGACCACTAGCGCTCCACTACGTCTTCAACCGACTGAATGGCGCGGATTTTAAAAAAGGAAGTTATGCTGCCTCATCCTGTATATGTGTATATGCCACCATATAATCCAGTTCAAAGCGAATAATCAGAAACTGGATTATATGGCAGTGTAGATGCAGCCTCAGAGATGTTTATTGGCTTCTTGATGTGATAGGAAAAGAGTTTGCCACCCCATTTTCTATACACTTGGCATCTACCCCCATACCTTCTGCCTCACAAGAGGGCCCTGTAGTTTCTGGCCTGCCTCCTTGCCCTGACAACTGGCTAATTTGTGCATCTATTACTTAAGGGCTTCTTAAACATCCCAACTCACAACCCCTTTCTGCTTGAAAAATGTTTAAGCGACCCCAGGTGTATAGGAATATAAAATAGATATAAAATTAAGTATTTACTGAGCTAAGATTTGGGGTTGGGACCCACATTTTAAGAAGCAGTGTATTCTTAGTCATTTACAGAGAGTCAGTGACACAAGGTGCGGTAAGTGGGAGTAGTGTTGGGTGGAGGAAAAGCAGATGGGAGGTGTGCCAGGCATGTATGTCCTGAGCTGAAAGCAAGAGAGGGTGAGAAAGAAGTCAGGGATTCTGCCAGTGATAGAGGAGAGAAGCATTGCAGCAGCAACAGAAGCCTAGGAGAAAAATAGTTTCACACTCTATTACCTGAGGCAGCAATTGCCTCACTCACTGTCTAATAGGGTTCCTCTGGGGTGAACGCCCTTCTCTCTTCTCAGGCAGCTGCACATTCTGTAGCTGCTCAGCATATTCTGAATACTGGTTGCTTCCCATGCATAGTCACTCTGGTAGTGCCTGGTTTGACTGAAGGCAGATCCCACCAATAGAACTGTACTTAGACATTGCAATAGAAATGCCATTGTATTTGAACCAGGATGTTTCTTTAGAGATGTTCACTTTTATCTTTGCCATTAAGTATGTGAAACAAGACAAGATCCACATTCCTTGTATGTGTGATCCATCCTTGAAATCATTACAAAAACAATTTGCATGGAAAAGGTGGTTTGTGACCCTTTTGTTCACAACTGCTGTGAATAGGATGCTTTCAGTGTTCAAAAGCTGCATTTTGCTCCCCTTGTTCTAAACGACTGCTTGGGGTCATGAAAAATGTGTCAAAAGTAAAATGTTTCTGAACATCACCTTGATATTTACAAGAATCTGTTAGAAACAACATTCAGAGTTTATAGTGGACTCTGCAGAAAATGCTTCAACTGTACTAAAAAAAGGGAAAAAATTAGTCTGTTCTGCAAGCCTTGCAAATACTGATTTATTTTCAGTGAATACTTGATCTTTATACCTATTTTATTTACCTAGGGTCATGTCAACATTTCTCCGGCAGACAGGGGTCGCAAGTGGAAAATGTTTAAGAAGCCCTGCTCTGGTTTACATAGGGAACAATTATATACAAAAAAGACTTAAGGATTTTGATGTGTGCTGCTTGGAGATGATTGAATAATCCTTCTGGAGCATATGAAGGGTTAATGTTGAAGAGAATGAGAAAAAAATCTTTCTAGTTACTTTGAAAGAAATGTACCAACAAAAACAATCAGCTGAAATACCTAATAGTTTAGTTTAGGAAGCTAGTAGAAGTGTAATTCTGGTTTAGAACCTGAAAAGATCAATTTGAACAGTCTGCCAAACTATATTTGTTTCTTCAATTATCTTTAGGTTACAGCCCAATGTGGACACAAGGCAGAAACAGCTGACCGCTTGGTGTTCCTTAGCCCTGTCTTATTGCCGTGTCAACAAGCTCTACACCATGACAGTCGCAGAAGCCCAGGAGAGCCCTTTGTTCAACAATTGGAAACTGCAGCGTATCCATGATAATGATAATAATAATAATAATATACTTTATTTATATTCCATTCTATCTCCCTGAGAGGACTCAGGGTGGATTACAGGTACATATATGGCAAACATTCAATGCTGTTATACAATTGACAAAGACACAGTATATAAACAGAGGCAAGACTTCCTCTTTTCAGGTCTGGCATCTGGCTGCGCTTGACTTGGTCATAGGGAGGTGCTGTTTTTTCATTTTCCACGCCGAGGAGTGTCATTCATGGATGCCTTTTCTAGTAGGATTTTTGCTGGCATGTTTTTCAGGGCACCTTTTATCTCCCACCAAAGCAGCACCTATTTCTCTACTTACTTTATGTATTTAGTGTGGGGCTGGCATACCTGTCTTGGTGAGTTAACAAGGAAGTTCTGCTGATTTATTCAGATGAAAGTGCTGGCTGTTGTCATGGAAGAACAGTTCAAGTTGAAAACAATCTGAGCTTGTTGCAGTTATTGGCTAGATCTAGCTCTGCATAAGTAGAACAAGGGGAAAAATACAGGATACCTTTTTTTAAAATGAGCTATGTGTTTTATTTCTCTGTTAATTCCATCGTTCCTCCAAGCTTGTCCCCTCCCTTGTTCAGTGCCATATACAGTAACGGTTTCCTTAACTGTGAAACAGGAAAACTCTCATTGGAATCCATCCTTGTTGTATTAGAGGAACTCAGGAAAAAAGGTGGGTTATTGTCTTAATGTTGTCTTAATGTTGAGATACTTGGACTAAAATATAGATGCAGTACTCATTTTAATATACCTGCTAGGAATTCATAGCTGATCTTGAAAACAAAAGCAGTCTCCTTGCAGAAGCAGACACAAGTCAGTGTATAAAACTTCTATCTATTAATCTGTTTGAATTTTCATTTTACATAAAGGTAAAGAAAGCAATATGACTGTAGGGATAACATGGCACTCTTTAGAAATGCTGAAAAGAAGAATGGGTTCCCCTGAAACTGTGGAGACCAAAATCCACTGATTGTGGTAATGCGAATGTATCTAAATTAACTCAATGTATACTTACAAATACACATATCAACAAAACACAGAGCTGCCACATTCACATTAAGCAGAAACAATTAGTTCTTCTCTTGAAGTATGAAACAAAACCTTCATGTGAGTAAAAATAGTCCTTGAATGTCAATGAATGTCCTTTTCATTATTGCATACGAGTAGAGTTTTCCTAATAACAAAAAGTCTGCATTTCTACAGATAATTTTGTAAAGATGTACAACATTTTCTAGTGTTATATTTTGCTTATTTATTGATTGATTTGGAAAGCTGTTTCTGAGTACAGTGTGTGCTACTTCATTAATGGTTTTGGCAGAAGATACCTACATTTGTGGCCATATTTAATTTGTTTTTGTACATAATATGTCTAACAAGTAAACTAGGCAACTGGGGTGATGGGCTCACTGAGAGATTCAGTGAGCATTGTATATTTTTAAGCAGATTCTGATGTTAAAAGGAATTTATAATTCTTCCCAGGCAATCTTGAATGGCTTGACAAGAACAAATCTAGCTTTCTGATCATGTGGAGACGTCCAGAAGAATGGGGAAAACTCATCTATCAGTGGGTAAGAACAAATCAGGGCCTTGTGCATCATGTTGGGCAACATCCCACAATGAATTCTGCTTCTGGGTGTGATTAGTAAAAGTCCTAGAGATCTATGAAAGTATGTTGATACATCTATATCCTGTGAAATGGCAGGCTAGACATTTGTGAATATCAGGTGACTTTCCTCTCCCTTCCTCACCTCTGCTCTCTCTGTGCCTCTGTTTACAGGTGTCAAAGAATGGACTTACCAACTCAGTTTTCACGCTATATGAACTATCCAATGGGGAGGACACAGAAAATGAAGGTAGCTATATATCTAGCAGTTATATAAGGTTTGTTTATTTCCCTGTCTCTGTGAGTTCTCCCTTACAAATAGTTCTGCCCCTTTATCTCACCCTGAGCTTTTAAATCATTTTATGTACATGCGGCCCGCCCATTGTCATTATGTTTGGTTTACTGTTTTTTTTTTACTGTTTTGTGTGTTTATTGTTTATATGCTTATACTTCAATGTTATGTTGTTTATTTTATTGCAATTTGTATCTCATTGTATTGTAATTTGTTGTTCAGGTTTGGTCTCATGTAAGCTGCTCCGAGTCTCCGTTGGGGAGATGGTGGCGGGGTATAAATAAAGATTATTATTATTATTATTATTATTATTATTATTATTATTATTATTTGAAACACAACAAGATGAGTCCACAGCAGACACTCTGCTGGCTGTTGAATTGGATCACACGTCGGACACTTCCCAAGTGTCTAGGACTGTGTGATGTATCTGCAAATGATGCGTGCAGATCCCAATAAGGTAGCCTTCTGCAGCTGGCAGATGGTAATTTTGTCAGCGCCGATTGTGTTTAAGTGCAGACCAAGGTTTTTGGCACTGCACCCAGTGTGACAATCACCACTGTGACCACCTTTACTGGTTTCTGCCAGAGTCTTTGCAGTTCGATTTTTAAATCCTCATATTGTGTCAGCTTTTCCAGTTGTTTCTCTGCAATCCTGCTGTCACCTGGGATTGCGACATCAACAATCCATACTTTGTTTTTAACACAATTGTGAGGACAGGAGTATTGTGCTCCAAAACTCTGTCTGTCTGAATCCGGAAGTCCCAGAGGAGTTTGGCGTGTTCATTCTCTGTAACTTTTTCCGGCTTGTGATACCAGTTCTTTGTCACTAGCAGATGCTATTTGTGGCACAAGTTCCAATGAATCATCTAAGCAACGGTGTTGTGCCTCTGCTTGTAGTCTGTTTGTGTGATCTTCTGATCTTCTTGCAGCAGCTCAGGATGTGATCTATTGTTTCATCTGCTTCCTTGCGGAGTCTACATTTGGGATCTGTTGTTGACTTTTCAGTTCTGGCTTTGATGGCATTGGTTCTAATGGCTTGTATTGTAGTGATGTGCAGAGACAGCAATCTCACGCTAATGCAAAATCTTTGGTCTTCCTTGCCTCTTTTTAGTCACTCAAGTAAACTCCATTTCCTTATTGGACTAATTTTTTTTACTTGCTATCCTAAGTCTTACCATTCTGATATAACCTACAAAATCAGAATACTATCTTCAGTGGCTTCCCTGGTTAAATTGCCTCCTGTGTAGCTTGCTATTCTATGAAACATCTATGTTCACTCTTGTGTGTACTTACTGTTTCTCTCAACCGAGGCTCTTTCATCCTCTCCAGAGTTCCATGGTTTGGAGGAATCGATGCTGCTCCGCGCTCTGCAAGCGTTACAGCAGGAACACAAAGCCGAAATCATCACCCTGGATGATGGACGAGGTGTCAAGTTCTTCTAACCAAGATGCTGCTCTGGGCAAACACATTTTCTGGGTTGAAGGGCTTCTCTGTGCTCTGGTTTTCTTGCATTGAAGGCCGAAACATCAAAATGTTGTCTTGATGGCTCAGCATCTGACTCTGTGTTTCTCCTTGCTGTTGCTGCTGTAGCTTCCATTCCTTTGAGGGCTTGTGGTGTTAAATGATGCTTTGAATAGATCTATTGGGAAACCGGAGTATTCACTGGCTTGAGTCAACATGAAGCAAATTTTGGCTTTTTGATTTTGACCTTCCAACTGCAGGAACTTGTTGCTTGCAGTACCGAGCCACAATTTTGGGATCAAAAATACAGTTCCTCCCCTCTTGTGGGCCAAGAGGCCACGCAGACTGGGCTGTCCACAGTAGGATGAGACATTAAGGACTTTGGATAAAAATTAAACAACACATTATTTCCTAGAATAGTCCTGTGTGTTGGATTTTCTCTGTCTGTTGCATAGGGGGTGCTCCAAGTTTTCATCTTGCCAAATCAACCTGATACTCCTCTTATCCCTACACCAGAATAGGTGGAGTTCAGCCCTATTTATATAGCAGACCCCCCCCCCCCCCGAGTGTAATCCACATTTCACCAACTCTTGATCCTTGTGAAGAAAGGAATCAAGTCCATTACCCAAAAGTAAACGTGCCTTCTAATTCAGACTCATTTCATCTATCAAACCTTGAGTTCTACCTCAAAAGAACATATATTTTGTGACTTTTATCCAGCAGTCTCTTGAGGATTCATGATGGATAGCAAAATCATGCCTTCCTAAATTTCAGCTCTTTATAACATTATTTTCTCTCTTTATCATATTTCTAATAATCAGAAAACCAATAACCTTGAAAATTTGTTGGCATTTTTCCTTCGAGCTTAGTTGCATCTATGTACTAAAGAGCTTTCATAATAATATTCCTTCATTAGTAAAATGTGGTTGAGGAAAAAGCAGATTAGAAGCATTTAGATCTGTATAAACGGTTTCTATGACTATTTACATCAGGGGTCCTCAAACTTTGTAAACAGAGGGCCAGGTCACAGTCCCTCAAACTGTCGGAGGGCTGGATTATAATTCGAGAAAACTTGAATGAATTCCTATGCACATGGCACATATCTTATTTGTAGTGCAAAAACACTTTAAAACATTACAATAATTAAAATGAAGAACAATTTTATCAAATATAAACTTACTAGTATTTCAATGGGAAGTGTGGACCTGCTTTTGGCTGATGAAATAGAATTGTTGTTGTTGTGTGATTTCAAGTCATTTCAGACTTAGGTTGACCCTGAGTAAGGGCCGGGTAAATGATCTTGGGGGGCCGTATCCGGACCTCGGGCCTTAGTTTGAGGACCCCTGATTTACATAGACAGGCAAAGGACACATTTGGTAATAACTTTGAGGTGGGAGCAAAGCCTGCCTGTGTCCCAGCAAATGGAGAAGGAATATCATGCTAATGTTTCTGCAGTCTGTTTACTTTCTCTTATCAGCCTTTTGAGTTTCATAGGAGAACGGAAACTGGCTGCACTTCAAAAGGGGTCAAAATGTCCCCCTGTCATTGATAGTTGTCAGGGGCAGGTTGGCTCTCATCCCAATGGCATACCATTAGTGGACCCTCTATTTTAGTGGTTCTCAACCTGTGGGGCCCCAGATGTTTTGACCTACCACTCCCAGAAATCCCAGTTAGTTTACCAGCTGTTGGGATTTTTGGGAGTTGAAGGCCAAAACATCTGGGGACCCACAGGCTGAGAACCACTGCTCTATTTCATCTTGCCATTCAATGGCTAGCTCCCTTCTTCTGACAGTACCCCACTTGGAGGCAAAGGGTTGTGTATATCCCAGGCAGTTGGAATAGGTCTGGCTGAGTTTTGCTCTTTGTTTTTAGTCTGTCAACATCTGGTATTGGCCGTTCAGGAAAGTTTACATAGCCTGATAAATTGGTGTGGGGTCCTCTGTATCACAGATACACCGAGTTATCTAATCTTGTGTCTTGTATTCCTACAATTTCCATAAATCAAAATGCTGAAAAATCCAAAATCTTATAATTCTTTTTTTTAAAAAAAATCTCAGTTGCTAAGAACAACACTAGCAAGATGGGATGAGTATATAATATTTTTATATTTTCGACACTGTGTTCTGCTCAAGAATAATTTCAAGGCTTGTGTGGTTAAGGAACAGTTCCCAAAACTGAGTCAACTGATTATCACTTAGGCTGCTTTACAGTCTTATATAAAAGTAGCCGTGCCCTGCCACGCGTTTCTGTGGCCCACATGGGGATTGTGTGTGGGAGGTTTGGACCAATTCTATCGTTGGTGGGAATGCTCTGTGATTGTAGGTGAACTATAAATCCCAGCAACTACAACTCCCGAACGTCAAGATTGTATTTTCCCCAAACTCAACCAGTGTTAACATTTGGGCATATTGAGTATTCATGTAGAGTTTGGTCCAGATCCATCATTGTTTGAGTCCATAGTAATCTCTGGATGTAGGTGAACTACAACTCCAAAACCAAAGGACACTGCCCACCAAACCCTTCCAGTATTTTCTGTTAGTCATGGGAGAACTGTGTGCCAAGTTTAGTTCAGTTCCATCGTTGGTGGGGTTCAGAATGTTCTTTGATTGTAGGTGAACTATAAATCCCAGCAACTACAACTCCCAAATGACAAAAGCAATTTTTTTTTAGTGAAGGACATACATTGGGTTATTAGGTGTATCGTGTCCAAATTTGGTGCCAATTGCCCCAGTGGTTTTTGAGTTCTGTGAATACCACAAACGAACATTACATTTTTATTTATATAGATTACTCATACAAAATATGAGTTGGGGAAAATAGCAAATTAAAAACAAGTATGGACTACTGACTTGTCTAATCCTTGGATCTGTTGAAGGATTCTTCTTTGGTTTTGAAAGCCAGCTCAATAATCATTGCCAAATTTCTAATAGGAAAGCATACATGGAAATAGTTAATCAGTGTAAGAAAATATGTTTTTAAGGTTATGTTCAGATAATAAAGAGATTATGGAGTCCCCAGTGGCGCAGTAGGTTAAAGCGCTGAGATGCTGAGCTTGTTGACCAAAAGGTCGCAGGTTTGAATCCGGGGAGCGACGTGAGCTTCCGCTGTCAGCCCCAGCTAAGATACAGAATGGGGGACAATGCCTGGCTCGAGAGCAGTACGTGTAAAAAAGATCTTGGAGTCCTTGTGGACAACAAGTTAAACATGAGCCAACAATATGATGTGGCGGCAAAAAAAAACCAATGGGATTTTGGCCTGCATCAATAGGAGCATAGTGTCTAGATCTAGGGAAGTCATGCTACCCCTTGGTTAGACCACACCTGGAATATTGTGTCCAATTCTGGGCACCACAATTGAAGAGAGATGTTGACAAGCTGGAATGTGTCCAGAGGAGGGCGACTAAAATGATCAAGGCTCTGGAGAACAAGCCCTATGAGAAACGGCTTAAGGAGCTGGGCATGTTTAGCCTGAAGAAGAGAAGGCTGAGAGGAGATATGATAGCCATGTATAAATATGTGAGTGGAAGTCACAGGGAGGAGGGAGCAAGCTTGTTCTCGGCTTCCTTGGAAACTAAGGCATGGAACAATGGCTTCAAACTACAAGAAAGGAGATTCCATCTGAACATGAGGAAGAACTTCTTGACTGTGAGAGCTGTTCAGCAGTGGAACTCTCTGCCCCGGAGTGTGGTGGAGGCTCCTTCTTTGGAAGCTTTTAAACAGAGGCTGGATGGCCATCTGTCAGGGGTGATTTGAATGCAATATTCCTGCTTCTTGGCAGGGGGTTGGACGGGATGGTCCATGAGGTCTCTTCCAACTCTATGAGTCTATGATTCTGCCAACCTAGCAATTCGAAAACATGCAAATGTGAGATCAATAGGTACTGCTCCAGCAGGAAGGTAATGGCGCTCCATGCAGTCATATGGCCTTGGAGGTGTCTACGGACAATGCCGGCTCAGCTTAGAAATGGAGACGAGGTCCACACCCCAGAGTCGGACACGACTGGACTTCATGTCAGGGGAAAATGTTTACCTTTTTCTAATAAAGGGATTTGTTTCTGCTGTCAGATATGGTTGAAAGAGAACACAAAAAGGAAACAACACATTTTATTGTATCACCAAATTTGTTGATACAATACAATGTGTTTAGTACTGCTTTAAGACTGCCTTAGTCTTAAACTGCTTTAGACTGCTTTAGAAGAGCGGAGTTGTTCCAAGTTGATCATATATTAGGGATGCAGCCAAGTTAAACTGCTTGTGTCATTATGCATTAACTGGCATATTCCCCTATAGCAGTTTGCTTGCCTGCACCTTGCCTCCCACCAGCCTTTTTGAGCCTCTGAAGATAACAAGAATTCTTGAGTTGAGTGAAACTTGACGGAATCGCATGAGGACTTTACTCCATGAAAGCAAACAGAACTGCAGATTGTTAAAAAACCATAGAGGGCCAGGTGCCTTGTTCATAAGAAAACAAACAGCCATTGTGAGCCTTGGCCTTTGACTGCTGGGACTGTGATTAGACTGTCTCCTTGTGTTTTGAAGGAGAGAGATGTGTGCGTGTGTCCCGCACCCTTTTCAATTATTACCTGCAAGTGAGGCTTGCCTACATCCTGTTACCACAGGCATGGAGAAGGGGTTTATTCTTCTGGTAGTCATTAACTTTATTTTCCTCAATTTCCAGCAACAAGTGAACACTTGATAGCCAGGCAACTATTCTGTTTTTCAAGTAGTGGAAGAGAGCCAGGGAAAGACAGGCATATAAACACACATCCATGATTGCAAACTGGTGGCAAAAACTGCTGTGGTACAACTGGTGAAATTTTCCAGTGCCACTTAAATGCATATTTAAATTTTCTATGTGCCACTTAAATGCATATTGTTTGCCAGTCCCTGCCACTTTACACAAAAGTCCTGTAAGGAGTAATGGCAGGATCTTCACATTACAGCTACCCCAGCATTTATCAGAGCTCTGCTGAAAAAGTAAACATTTTATCACTGTTGGGACAAAATTATAGCATTACAGTGCTATGCCTCCCATCCATCTATCTATGTATATAATAAAAGTCAGTGTTTGTATGCGGAGGGAGGTGTATGTGGCAGCTTTCCGAATGGCTACCACTTTCACAAGCCACTGTGACCGCTACAAATGGTGAACCTGGACCAAACTTGGCACACATAACCCCCATGACCAACTTTACATCCTGGTGCGGTTTGGGAGTGGTGGAACACAGATTATGGGATTTGTAGTACTTTCACTGCGAGAAGATCCAACCAGTCCATCCTCCAGGAAATAAAGCCCAACTGCTCATTGGAGGGAAAGATACTAGAGACAAAGTTGAAGTACTTTGGCCACATTATGAGGAGACAGCAAAGCCTAGAGAAGACAATTATGCTGGGGAAAGTGGAAGGCAAAAGGAAGAGGGGCCGACCAAGGGCAAGATGGATGGCATCCTTGACGTGACTGGACTGACCTTGAAGGAGCTGGGGGTGGTGATGGCTGACAGGGAGCTCTGGCGTGGGCTGGTCCATGAGGTCACGAAGAGTCGGAGACGACTGAACGAATGAACAACAACAATAGTACTTTCAAATGCTTTGGTTTCCACAGACCACTATGGCCCCCGACAAAGATCGATTAAGACCAAACTTGGCAAACAGAGCCCCCATGACCCACTCTACATCCTACTTCAGTTTGGAGGGGAGTGGATCATGGATGATGGGACTTGAAGTACCTCCACTCACTTCCCGAGACTGCTGCAATCCTCATCCAATGATTGATCAAGACCAAACTTGGCACACAGAGCCCTCATGACCCACTTTACATCCTGGTGCTGTTTGGAGGATGTTGGACAATGGACGATTGCACTCGCAATACCTTCACTAACTTCCCAAGAGCACTGTGAGCCACATAAATAACTGATAAAAACCAACCTTGGCACACAATGCCTTTCTTAGAAAACCCGGGCACCACCGGGTCCCCAAGCTAGCTTAAAAATAAAATTAACTCAGAAAACATTTCAGTAAAAGTTAAAAGTCAATTGAACAAAAACATGTTCTTCAAATGGTGCCCACGGAGAAGCCTATAATGAATGGATCCTAAGCTGTGGTGGGTTTCTTTTTGCTAATCAGTTACTGCTTGCACCAAAACTTTAAAAACATTTCCAAAAGATGGAGGAGTATCGCATATGTGAATCTGTGGAGATGATGCTCCTCTTTCGTTGTTATGACGTCAAACTTTGCTCTGAAAAATGACAGGAGACATTATATGGGATGGGATGAAAATCAATGGATTATGTGGATTTTCTGGTTTTTTTGAAAAAGTCAATACAGCATGCTGATTTCTTGTGGAAACCCTAGTTTTTCAAGCCAGTGCCATTCTGTGGCCTTTAGGGGGAGGTAGTGCACTGTTTGTAGCAATATCTCCCACTAGCCATATCCGCAGCCCATCCTTTCAATCAGTGTTTCTCAAACTTTGGTCTTCCACATATTTTGGACTTCAATTATCAGAATTTAACTGTTGCCTAAGCTGATTTCTGGGATTGAAGTCCAAAACAGATAGAGGCCCAACATTTGAAAACTGCTGTTTTAGAGGAAATTTGGCACACTCATATATCAACCAAATCCTATGGGAAATCCTTGCTTACTGTCTCAGAGTTGGGACCAGGTTGCAGTCTTAATATTTTATCAATTCTCTGCTACTCTATGTTATGACTGTCTTTTCATTGTGTCAGCACTGCAGCTTTATTACTTTCTAAGTTTATTCAAATTGGTGTGAAATTTTCATCTTTTTCCACCGGCTTTTGCGGCTTGGTATCTAAATCTAGGCCTGTAGCTGTGTTTAAATTTTTCAACTTTACATGTCTCAGAAGTCTGAAAAATTCTGAACCTCCTGTACAAATATTCTGATGAGAGCTCCTCATTTGAGAGACAATTGTAAGTCTTCATTTGTTACACAATAGCTATATTTGTATTTTTTCAATGAAACATCTACTCAGTTTTTTCTTTGAAGGACATTGTCCAATATCTGCCAACACATCTTTTCCAGTATTTCCTCTTGATATTTAGAAACTATTAACATGTGCTGTATTCAAGTACTTTAAAGTAATTGAACTTTCCTTCTTGAATGTAACTCAGACTTGCCTCTCTTCCTATGACCTAAAGAGACCCTTCTGCAAACCTTTGTTAAAATTTGCTTAATAAACCAGTTACATTATCAACACCTGCATTGATCCTGAATTTCAACCACACATGGAAGGATGACATCACACAGAAAAAGGTGCTTCCTATAGATCAGGGGTCCTCAAACTAAGGCCCGAGGGCCGGATACGGCCCTCCAAGGTCATTTACGCAGCCCTCGCACAAAGTCCACCTAAGTCTGAAACGACTTGAAAGCAAACAACAACAACAACCCTATCCCATCAGCCAAAAGCAGGCTCACACTTCCCATTGAAATACTAATAAGTTTATATTTGTTAAAATTGTTCTTCATTTTAATTATAGTATTGTTTTTAATCAAGGTGAAAGAAGAAAGCGCAAAAGCTGGGTTGCAGCTAAACATCAAAAAAACCAAGATTATGGCAACAAGAATGATTGACAACTGGAAAATAGAGGGAGAAAATGTGGAGGCTGTGACAGACTTTGTATTTCTAGGCGCAAAGATTACTGCAGATGCAGACTGTAGCCAGGAAATCAGAAGACGCTTACTTCTTGGGAGGAGAGCAATGTCCAGTCTTGATAAAATAGTAAAGAGTAGAGACATCAGACTGGCAACAAAGATCCGCCTAGTCAAAGCCATGGTATTCCCTGTAGTAACCTACGGATGTGAGAGCTGGACCTTAGGGAAGGCTGAGCGAAGGAAGATTGATGCTTTTGAACTGTGGTGTTGGAGGAAAGTTCTGAGAGTGCCTTGGACTGCGAGAAGATCCAACCAGTCCATCCTCCAGGAAATAAAGCCCGACTGCTCATTGGAGGGAAGGATACTAGAGACAAAGTTGAAGTACTTTGGCCACATCATGAGGAGACAGCAAAGCCTAGAGAAGACAATTATGCTGGGGAAAGTAGAAGGAAAAAGGAAGAGGGGCCAACCAAGGGCAAGATGGATGGATGGCATCCTTGAAGTGACTGGACTGACCTTGAAGGAGCTGGGGGTGGTGACGGCCGACAGGGAGCTCTGGCATGGGCTGGTCCATGAGGTCACGAAGAGTTGGAGACGACTAAACAAATGAACAACAACAATTGTTTTTAAGTGTTTTTGTACTACAAATAAGATATGTGTAGTGTGCATAGGAATTCATTCATATTTTTTTCAAATTATAATCCGGCCCTCCAACAGATGTGTGACCTGGCCCTCTGTTTAAAAAGTTTGAGGACTCCTGCTATAGATTTTAATACTGGGAAATGTCTGAGAACTAAACTTGATTCAAAATAAGCCTATAATTGTGGGATTCAATCATATACTTAATAACATCTATAGGTGGCAAAGTAGCCCCGGTGTTCTTCAATGAGTATCAGTTGAATGGGACATAGTTATCTGGTAAAAAGTTGGGATTCACTGGAGTTACTGACATTTGCAGTGCTAAAGAATGTACTGAAACATCGCAGAATTGGAGAATGATGAATCTAGATTAATTCCTGATCACCTTAAAGGATTTTCTGGCTGCTTGAGTCCTATAGAAGCCGATGGAAAAAGGAAAATAGCCTGAATGCAGATATGAATGGTCCTGAACTTTCTGTCCTGCTTACTAAAGCCACACATCTGAATTTGGGGTGGGGGGTGGGGTGGGAAGGGAGATCTATATGGCGAAACACAGGTAGTGACCCAAAGGTAGTATAGGATCTCTGCACATTATTTTTACATCATTGATACCTAGGTAAATAGCCAAAGAGTGCTTGAGGGTATTTTTCTGTTGGGTCAAATATTGATGTAATATAGCTAAGGGAGATGGATTGAACCAGAGCAACATAAACTAGTAACAACTAAAACCTGCGAGTAAGTCAGTATTTCTGAGTGGCTGGAACACCAGTTTATTCCATCATAAGATGTTGGATAACTTTTACTTACTTAGGCGATCCCTCGTTTTCCGAGGAGGATTGTCTTCCAATATTCTTGTGGGTCCGTATGTGGCTGTGGAGCCCTATTCTTGCTCTGCATCGTCTTCTGCAGTGAGGGCATTGGTTTCCAGGTGGAAGGCGGTCTCGGTCGGGGTTGGCTTGACACGCCTTCCTCTTGACACGTTTCTCCCTTTCGCCCTCCATTCGTGCCTCTTCAAATTCTGCAGCACTGCTGGTCACAGCTGACCTCCAGCTGGAGCGGTCAAGGGCCAGGGCTTCCCAGTGTCTATGCCAGAATTTTTAAGGGTGGCTTTGAGTCCATCTTTAAACCTCTTTTCCTGTCCACCAACATTCTGTTTTCCGTTCTTGAGTTCGGAGTAGAGCAACTGCTTTGGGAGACGGTGGTTGGGCATCCGGACAACGTGGCCGGTCCAGCAGAGTTGGTGGCGGAGGACCATCGCTTCAATACTGGTGGTCTCTGCTTCTTCCAGCACGCTGACGTTTGTCCGCCTGTCTTCCCAAGAGATTTGTAGGATTTTCCGGAGGCAGCGCTAATAGAATCGTTCCAGGAGTTGCATGTGACGTCTGTAGACAGTCCACGTTTCGCAGACATATAGCAGGGTTGGGAGAACAATAGCTCTATAAACAAGCACCTTGGTATCCCTATGGATGTCCCAGTCCTCAAACACTCTCTGCTTCATTCGGAAAAATGCTGCGCTTGCAGCGCTCAGGCGGTGTTGTATTTCGGCGTCAATGTTGACTTTGGTGGAAAGGTGGCTGCCAAAGTAGCAGAAATGATCAACATTTTCTAATGTTACACCATTAAGCTGTATCACTGGCATTGTTGGCTATGTTGACTAGCCATCAGAGCTAGTCAACACAGCCAATTATGAGGAGTGCTAGGACTTGCAGTTCGGTTTTCTGAGACCTCAACAAAATCTCACATTACATCATTCATAATCTGGCAACTGCATATATATTTACTGTGCTGAATTCTTTGTGAGATGGAAGTGACCAAAATGGATGAAAAGAGCTGGACATTCAACCTTTCGCATTATTTAGAACAGAAGTGATCCACTTTCAGCTCTCCTGGTGTTTTTGCTATCCTTATCTGTCACTATTAGCTATGCTGGCCAGGGTGAGTGGGAGTTTCAGCTCAACGAATCTTGGAGGGCCACTGGTTGCCAATCCCAATGGAAAAGATGCCACTTCTGCACCATCTGCACATTCTGTCTGATGGAGGCCATCACTGTTGATTTTCTAACATTTGAATGATTTGGAGACCAACATTACAAAAATATTAAAATCTTATTGACAAGGTAGAGAGAGAACTATCTGAATGTTAGCAAAATTTAAGCTGAGTTAAACAGAGCTGGTGAGTTACTTTAAACATCGTAGAAAATGGAAGCAGTGTCCCAAACCAAGAAAATCAGAGAGTAGAGAAAGAACATCCTTCTGGAATAAAATTATTCCAGTGCTGGTGACCTGTTTGCAGTGTGTTATAGCTATAGAGAAAATGGCTACAGCAAATTCAAGTACTTCCAAAAGAGGAAGAATGCAATCAACCTAGAATACAAAACTAAAGTATTATGATGACAAGAAAGAATGAACACCACGCTTTACTGCTTTCCAAATTGCAGTAGAAGCAGTGCTACTAAAAGGAGGAACACCCAGTGTCATATACTTCAAGAACATTGGTGCCAACTCATCAAAACTATAATAAGATAGAGAAGGGGGCTGTTTGCCAGTATCACAAGCTGGGATAAATTTTGTCAGTGTACAAGGGTTGAATGAAAAGTAATGCCTCCACCTTCGTAGCTCCTCAACAGATGGCAGTACTGGTATGTGGCAGGTACTGGCTTGTTCAGTAGACTCTCCTCTACAGTTCTATTTTAGTGGGAAACCTTAGCATTGAACGGTTGTGTTGTTAAAGTGCAAAGTATGGAACCCTGCACAGATAGTTGGTCAATGCGACTTAAGCAACGTGCAGTCATTCAATTCTTGACAGAAGAAAGTATCACCCCAAAGGAGATTCATCAGAGAATGCAAGCTGTTTATGGTGATTGTTTTGATGTGAGTACTGTGTCGTTGGATAAGTAAGATGTTGAGGTGGGAACATCTGACTTGTGTGACAAACAAAGAGTTGGACGTCCTGTTACAGCAACCACCAAGTTTCACAAGCAAAAGGGTGACATATTGATTCAGGATGATCGTTGTATCACTCAGAGAGAAATTTCAAGCACAATCGGCATTTCACAAGAACGCGTGGTTCGCTTGGCTATCAGAAGATCTGTGCACGATGGGTTGCAGAAACAGAGTGTCAATTTCTTCCATGACGGCTTCAGAAAACTTGTTCATCGTTGGCAGAGATGTATCCAATTGTCTGGTGATTATGTGGAAAAGTTAATAGTAGAAGTTAAAGAGCACATTCTAAGGATTATTTCTTCATTTGAATTATTAAAATATTCCCATCCTAACCCAAGTAACAGAGGCATTACTTTTCATTCAACCCTCATATATATGTTTGATTAGTCAGATTGGCAACAGACTGCAAATGCTTTAAATCCTTGTGTGTTACTGTTTACATGTGAGTTATATTAATTGTATTGTTTTTGCTTATTGTTTTTTGTTCTATTGATGTGTTGTCGAGCATGGCCTCATGTAAGCCGCTCCGAGTCCCCTTGGGGAGATGGTAGTGGGGTATAAATAAAGTTTATTATTATTATTATTATTATTATTATTATTATTATTAACATATTTGAGGAAATATGGATTCCATTTCTATGGGTATGCTCACACTATCTGATACTCCTCTGTTTAACTATCCTTGACTGCTTAACATGGAATGTGTTCTTCTTTCTGTAATTCTCATCTGAGCATCAAGATGCCAAAATATTAGTTGGGAACTATATAGGCACATTCTGCAAATCACATACTAAACCAAGAAAGAGATTTTCAATTTCTTATGGTAAATATTTTGCCTTGCAATTTCACAGAGGAATAAGATACTAAAGAGCCCCTTAGACTAGAAAACTCTGCCAGATGGTAGTATGTTGAGTTGAGTATAGAATTCATCCTTCATATAGATGTTCATAACACAAGTTGATTTATTATCAACACACCTATAAACACATCTGTGTTATCAACACCTGTACAACACCTGTATACTATAGGCTCAACAATCAACACTCTGTAGTCAAGGATCAAACAACACTGCACCTGGTTTGCATTACCAACACCTGAATGGACAAGAATGGGAGCTCTTTTTCATCAGCATCCATCTTGGTGTAGCTCCGGTCTATAAGCATTTCATCACCATTTCTTAGCTTCCTATCCATTAATCCTCCCTACTGGGCAATAGGCTTGGAAAAGGTGGTTCCCACAAAACTCCAGGAATATTTGAATCAGGCCAATTCTCTGCATCTGTTTCTGACAGTATTTAAGTCTGGTTCGGTGTAGAAAGTGCCTTGTTTTTTCTGAGTAATGACCTATTTCAAGAGAGAATGTCTAAGTGACATCGACCATGGTATTGTTAAAAGGTTCTCTAGACTCAGGCACAGGAATTATCTGTGTAAGATGCTATATCTACATACATATGGTTTGAACTGCAGTCTCTGGCAGCTATCCTTCAACGCATTACATTGGGATTTGACCGTGCATGGAACTCTTTTACCAGCCAGTCTAGGTTCTGTAGCAGTGGCCCAAGAGCTGTCAGCCTGAAGAAGGTCAACTAACCTCTAACCTAAATCACTGGAGAGACACCAGCCCCTATAAAGCACACAAGTCTCACTAAATAGCAATGCAAACAGTTCTCATTCTGTCATCTCATTTATGCCCCAGGAAATGGAATTTTCATGTAAACCAAAGTCCAAGGGTCCTGATTTGAAAGTTTAAAAGAGTGTTTTTTTAACCCTGTCATTTTTTAATTTTTTAAATTATTATTATTATTATTGCCGGATGAGTGGTGCAGCCTGCAATGAGTATACTCCACAACTCTCCTGATTTGGCAGGAACCAGGCCCGTAGCCAGGATATTGATTCAGGGGGTGCTGAGTTTGGTTTGGGGGGGGGGAGGGGCTGAGTTTGATTCTGGGGGGACTAAGGATCTATCCTAGCAAACCTTTTCTATTGTTCAATGTATTGTCGAAGGCTTTCATGGCCGGAATCACTGGGTTGTTTTAGGTTTTTTCAGGCTATGTGGCCATGGTCTAGAGCAGTGGTTCTCAACCTGGGGTCCCCAGATGTGTTTGGCCTTCAACTCCCAGAAATCCAAACAGCTGGTAAATTGGCTGGGATTTCTGGGAGTTGTAGGCCAAAACACCTGGGGACCCACAGGTTGAGAACCACTGGTCTAGAGGCATTCTCTCCTGATGTTTTGCCTGCATCAATGCCAAGCATCCTCAGAGGTAGTGATTGTTATCCCAGTACCCCCATGCATATGGGATATATTAAGCATGATCATGAGATGAATAAACATAATAGTTTAAATAATGTACCAGTAAGGACTTTTACAGTCCACCCTGAGAATTTCGGGGGGGGGGAGCCCCTCAAGCCCCCCCCCCCCCACTACATGCCTGGCAGGAACAGTTCCAATGAATTCCCTTTCATCCAACAACTTTGTCTTTCTTAAAATGCCCCAGTTTCTCTCTTCACCCAGTTTCTCTTTCCATCCTAAAATTATTTGAATTGTTATTAACTGTTTATTTTCCTGTACAAAGTGTGTGTTGTTGTTACTATTATTATTATTAACTTTATTTATACCCCTCTAACATCTCCCAAAGGACTCGGTGCGGCTTACAAGAGGCCAAGGCCCATCACATCAATAAAACAACAGCATAACAAATACAACAATAAATATACTCAGAAAGCAAAACAATAAACATTAAAACTATAGCAATAAACATTAGACAGTAACACCACGACGCATTTAAAAACTGAGGCTGGGCCAAATGTAATGAATAAAATTTAAAAAATGCTGGACATGACAGGTGAAATGGATAGGTTTTTGGAGATGGGTGCGGTGTGCAGACAATCTTAAATCTCTAATAAAGTGCATTTGGGACATGATGCTAGGAGTTTCCTATTCTGGGAAGGCACACTGGAACAGCCATGTCTTCAAGCTTTTCCTAAATTCTGCCAACGTTGGGGCTTGTCTGATGTCCTTGGGGAGAGAGTTCCAGAGTCGAGGGGCCACCACAGAGAAGGCCCTGTCCCTCGTCCCCACCAAACGTGCTTGCGATGCAAGTGGAATTGTGAGCAGGGCCTCTCCAGATGATGGGAGAGATCATGTGGGTTCGTATACGGAGGTAGGCGGGTCCCAAACCGTTTAGGGCTTTGTAGGTAAGCACCTGCACCTTGAATTGGGACCGGAAAATGAACGGCAGGCAATGGAGCTCCTTAAACAGGAGGGTTGAACTCTCCTTGTAAGGAGCACTAGTTAACAACCTGGCGGCCGCCCGTTGGACCAGTTGGAATTTCCGGGCCGTTTTCAAGGGCAGCCCCACATAGAGCGCATTACAGTAGTCCAATTGTTGGTTTGGGTTGGGGTTTTTTGTTTGTTTTGTTTTTGTTTTGCACTGAAAGGCAGAGCTCAAATTGATAACATACCAAATTGTATACTCATCCACGTGTACTCACATACATATACAACAGAAGTATAATCTGGTTTTGGTTTTGTTTAAAATGACATTTCTACATTCCAAGAGGTCAGTTGCAAAATACTCACTTAAACACTCAAGTTTTTTCTTGCTGGTGATGCAAGAAGGAGGTGTCATTTGTTTAAGAATGCTTCCTTTCTTAAGTGATATAGAGATGTGTAAAATACAAAAGCAAACACTTTAAATATAGAAGTATAAACATATAAAATATAAAAGCACAGTCATTATTCATTTTAACAAAACTACATCAAGGCTTCTACAGCCTACTCATTTCCTCTCTGGTGTAGCTTGAGTTTCTTTCTCTACATGCCTCCCCCCTTCAGGGTTTTACTTCCAAAGTAAATGGAGCTGGAGTTCAAGTGTGTTTTGGGGCAGCAAGTATTCTCTTAAATGCCTAAATGTAATGGGGACTAACTCTGGCTGTTATGTAAGAAAGGGAAGGAGCTTCTCAGGGTTGTTGTAGGTTTTTTCGGGCTGTTTGGCCATGGTCTAGAGGCATTCTCTCCTGACGTTTCGCCTGCATCTATGGCAAGCATCCTCAGATGTAGTGAGGTCTGTTGGAACTAGGAAAAGGGATTTATATATCTGTGGAATGACCAGGGTGAGACAAAGGACTCTTGTCTGCTGGAGCTAGGTGTGAATGTTTCAACTGACCACCTTGATTAGCATACTGAGCTGCTCAGTTTTGGAGGCCCTCTTTATTATGTTGTATGTTGCCCAGGTTAAGCTGTGGGGAAGGGTATTCTGATGTCCAAACTGAATGAAATTAAAGTTATAAACACTGCACGTGGTCAGAGGGAATGTTTCAACTTCGTACATTTCACAGCTGAGGCCTTACATTCAAATAAGGTCACTAACATTAATCCTCCTACCAGTATTAAAAAACTCAAAAATTACAGCAGCAAAACAGCAGAGGGGAAACAAACAGGCACATGAAATCACTCTCAACAAAAGATTCCCCCCATGCGCTTCCAAGCCATTGAATGCTAATCAAGGTGATCAGCTGAAACATTCACAGCTAGCCCCAGCAAACAAAAGTCCTTTGTCTCACCCTGGTCATTCCACAGATATATAAACCCATTTTTCCTAGTTCCAACAGACCTCATTACCTCTGAGGATGCTTGCCATAGATGCAGGCGAAACGTCAGGAGAAAAATTGCCTCCAGAACATGGCCTATAGCCCGGAAAAACCTACAACAACCCATTAATCCTTTTCCCTGCTTCCAAAACATGCACATTTTGTTTCTCGTTGCTCTCGCTTCTCTTCTACAGATAGTACCTCTTCCTATTCCTCTACCAGAGTCTGGAAATATTAGTTCTTTGGACTATGACTCTCAGTGTCCATGTTTGCTTGGGAAGTCTCTTTTCTCAAAGTAGTCCCCGAAAGTATGATTTCCGAGCTTTACTTTCTACCCTGGCCTCTAGCCATAAAAAAAACTACGAAGGGGGTTGAAACAATATTTTGGTTTTTTTAGCAAATCATAAAGAGTAGGTCCATAACACAAAATAATTTAAATTATATTACTCATTTTATATTTGATATAGACTTAGATCAAATTTCTATTTTAGCTACAAAGTTTCAAGTCTTAAAAAATCTGGAAATGACTCTTAATTGGTAATTTAGTGATTACAAAAGAATAACACAAGGTCTTTTGGAAACACTTGAAAACTGTGTCAATGTACTTTGAAAGAATAATAGAATCATCAAGTTGGAAGAGACCTCATGGGCCATCCAAAGAAATTAGGCTCCATTGGTAAAGTTTGGCCTACAACTCCCAGAAATCCCAGCCAGTTTACCAGCTGTTAGGATTTTTGGGAATTGTAGGCCAAAAACATCTGGGGACCCCAAGTTGAGAACCACTGCACTAAAGAGTGAAAGCCCAGTCAGTTTTCTTGCCCCATTGTGCTTCTTATGTACGTTTTCAAACATTTAAGAGGTGAAAATGACATTTCATTTGTAGCTGTTGACACTGGCAATGTTGCAGAAATCTGAAGAAGTTTCTTCACATTCAGAAAAAAGCTGTCTATCACAGACAAGATATGCTCCCAGTGCATTTGATGGTTTTTCTGCAGGCGCAATATTTTCTCATTTTCTATACCACAGAACAAACTCTTCCATTCGTGTGTCATTATCTTGAAAGTATTTATTGTAATGTTCCGTGCACTAGTTCAAGTTGTCCACAATTAATAGGGAGGAACACTTGCATTTCCTGAACTAGTTCCCTGTGCCTTGTAAACCTTTCTTGAAGCTGACTGCAGAAAAAGTCCAGAAATGGGATGTACACATTCTAGCCTATAGTATTCCTTTGGTGTTGGTGAAGTTGCCTGCATGTTGCTTTTACAAGTCTGCTTTGAACAGATGCAAGGAATCCTAACTTCTCTGCCCATAGACTCCACCACTGATCTTGCTGTGTCAAAGATCTCCTGAAATTCTTTCACAGATTCTGTGTGCATCTCCCTGGCTTTTTTCTAAGAGACTGTTGACGTGTTGCAGACTACAGAAAATCATAGAATCAAAGAGTTGGAAGAGACCTCATGGGCCACCCAGTCCAACCCCCTGCCAAGAAGCAGGAATATTGCATTCAAATCACCCCTGACAGATGGCTATCCATCCTCTGTTTAAAAGCTTCCAAAGAAGGAGCCTCCACCACACTCCGGGGCAGAGAGTTCCACTGCTGAACGGCTCTCACAGTCAGGAAGTTCTTCCTCGTGTTCAGATGGAGTCTCCTCTCTTGTAGTTTGAAGCCATTGTTCCGCGTCCTAGTCTCCAGGGAAGCAAAAAACAAGCTTGCTCCCTCCTCCCTGTGGCTTCCTCTCACATATTTATACATGGCTGTCATGTCTCCTCTCAGCCTTCTCTTCTTCAGGCTAAACATGCCCAGCTCTTTAAGCCGCTCCTCATAGGGCTTGTTCTCCAGACCCTTGATCATTTTAGTCGCCCTCCTCTGAACCCATTCCAGCTTGTCAATATCTCTCTTGAATTGTGGTGCCCAGAATTGGACACATCTACTCCTACTCATTGTAATATTTTGCTAAGCTAAGAGATGATGGCAGAAGCTTTCTTAGAACTTATATATAGATACTACAAATTCAGCATTCAGAACAGCTAAAAGAAGTCTTGTGTAGAGGACTCTCTTTTAGTTCCTCAAGTGTTCTCACCATCACATCGTACAGTTGCATCAAAACATAAAACTGCATCATATCGTTCAACCCAGAGCAGCAACAGGTTGTTTGCTCTTGATTCAGAGAAACAGTCTTTTCTATTTTTCTTCAACAGTTCCAGTCTGATGGAGAATGTTCTGAAGAAATTGTACACAAATTATTTTGTTCCTTGGCAGTTTCTGACAGGTGGACTGACTGCTGAAAGTCTTTGCTAAAACTAGATTTGGTGAGTGAGTACCAAAGTGGATGTAGGCTGCCATTGGATACATCTGCAATATAATTGCCTATATACCATTGATATGACCACTCATATTAGCAGCTCTATCATAACCCTACACAAATATTTCAAGTTCAGCCCAATTTTTCCAGTATTTTCAAAAGAATGTTTGCAAGTCCTTCACCTGTCATATTACTTGCCTTCAAAAAGTCTATAAAGTCCTCTCTTAGTTCTGCAGCTTCAACACCAACATACCTTACCGAGAGTGATAATTGATCTGAGGTACTCAAATCCAAAATTTCATCTGCAAAAACAGAAAAATACTGTGATGCATTGCATCTTTCAACATTTTTTGGATTATCTTGTCATTACAAATGTCTATTAGTTCATTCTGTATTTGAGGCTATTATACAAACTGGGTATTCATAGCTGCAGTTTTGAGATGACTTTTCAGGTAAGTGTCCCCTGATCTGGCAAGAGAGCTCAACAAGGCCCTGAAATGACCACCATTGTGCAAAGGTTCCTCACAGGTAATAGGTTCTGAATCTAGGTTCTTGTGGGTTTTTTCAGGCTATAGAGCCATGTTCTAGAGGCATTTCTCCTGACGTTTCGCCTGCATCTATGGCAAGCATCCTCAGAGGTAGTGAGGTTCTGAATCATTGCTCCCTCTTAAAGCCAGTTCCTGTTGGCCACAAAGGACAATAGTTTCCACAATTGGCAGAAGTTTCTTTCTGTTTCTTTCCGCTTTCTTCTTATTTCCTTTATCACGATGATGGGTTACATCAAGATGTTTTCCACTGTGAATTAGCAAGAAGTTTTCACCCAAGCACAAGGTGTTCTGGTGGTACTCTGTTTTTTGGTTTCCACTGAAGACATATATTACATTTTCCATTGCACAAATGGTTTAGCAACCAGTGCACCAAGCTTCTGGTTCACCTTTACCCCCAACTTCTCCAAACATCACACGGTACTTTCAAGTGCACCTTGCTAGCCAGGAAAATCTGTTGAACCATTTGGGTTGAAAACTTCAATGCCTCTTCTTATCCACAGAAAATACATATCTTGGTAATGGAGTGCATGGATTTTACACTAATTGAATTTTCACTTGGTCATCAGAAACAATCTTGTTCATATTTTTTTTATTTATAAAAGATTTTTACAATGCAAGTAAAAAAAAGGGGGGGTTGGGGGTATAGGGGTATAGGGTAGAAAAGGGGGGGGAGTTTAGGGGGTGGAGAAGGGGAGGGAATGGGGTGGTGGGGGACAGATGTGAGGGATGGGGAGGGGGAGGGAAAGATAGGGGAGGGGATGGGTACTTTAAAAATAAAACGTTGACTTCCCAAACTTCATCTGATCTTTAAATTTTCCTCTTCTTTAGTATCTTCTGTTTTTCCGAGGTCTCTTCTTGTTTGATCACTGTTTAGACGTTGGACAGGTCTATCATCAGTGGTATATTTTCTCCTTTACAATAATCCTGGAGTCCGGACCAATTCGTCTTCTTTTTTGTATTCTCTAATCTTTGTGATAAGGAGTCCATTTTCACTATTTCTAACACTTTTGTTATCCATATATCTGTGTTAGGGATTGTTCCTGCTTTCCATTCTTTTGCCAGCACCATTCTTGCGGCTGTACTTAGTAGGAATAGTACTCTCTCTTGATTTTTGTTAAAGTCTGAATTCATTAGTCCTAATAAATATATGTCTGGGGATCTAGCAAAATTTTTCTTAAGTATTTTTTTAATGATATTATGGATCTCTTTCCAATATTTTCTTACTTCTTTACATTCCCACCAGACATGGATGAATGTTCCTTTTTCTTTACCACATTTCCAGCAGGTATTGGAGATTCCTTTATTAAATTTTGCTAGTTTCTCGGGCGTAAAATACCATCTGTAATACATCTTATACCAATTTTCCTTTATATCACTTGCTATCATAGTTTTTATCTTATTATTCCAGATGTTCTCCCATTGGTTTGTTGTTATACTATGGCCTAGATCCTTTGCCCATTGAATTTGGCAATTTTTTATCTGTTCATCTTCCGTTGACCATTTTAACAGTTGTAGGTAAAGTATTTTTATTAGTTTTTTCTCCTTTTCTAGTACTAGATCCCATATTCCTTTCTCTTGACTAAAGCCAATTTTCTCATCTTCTTTGAACCCTTGTTTTATTTGGAGATATTGAAGCCATGTAATGTTTTTATTTATTGTTTTTAGTTCTTCTATTGGTTTTAACTTAGGTTCTTGACCTCTTGTATAATTTAGAATTTGGTGGTAGGTTAGCCAATAATTCTTGCCCATGTCTCTTTTGTGCCTCGCCTCAGTTGGTGATAACCACTTTGGCGTTTTGGTATACCATCTGCTTTTATATTTCTCCCAGGTCTTGATGAGCGCGGCCCTAATAAAGTGGCTGTTAAAGTTCTTTTCTACTTTCCTTTTATTATACCAAAGGTATCCGTGCCACCCTGTCCTGAGATCGTGGCCCTCAATTGTTAGTAAACTCTCATTTTTTAAGGTTACCCAATCTTTGATCGCCACAAGGTTACAAGCCTCATAATATAGCTTTAGGTTCGGGAGCCCTAAACCGCCCCTCTTCTTTTCGTCCGTTAATATTTTGAAGCTGATCCTGGGTTTTTTGTTTTTCCATATAAATTTCGAGATTTCTCTATTCCATTTTTTGAATAAGTGGTCATTCCTTAGAATGGGGAGTGTCTGAAAAAGGAATAGTAGACGGGGTAGAATTGACATTTTTATTATATTTATTCTTCCCAAAAGTGAGAAGTTTTGGTGTTTCCACCTATCTAAATCGTATTGGATTTTTTTCCATACTGGGATATAATTGTATTTTAATAGATTAATGTTGCTTTGTGATATATATATCCCTAAGTATTTTATTTTATTTTCAATTTTTATTCCTGATATTTCTTGCAAAGTTGCTTTGGATTTATTATCTATATTCTTAATTAATAATTTTGTTTTTTGAGTATTTATTTTAAATCCCGCCAATCTCCCATAAGTTTCAATTTTTTGTAACCAGTCCTTAATACTATTTAGCGGGTCCTCCATTATGCAGACCACGTCATCCGCATATGCTCTTATTTTGTAATGTTGTTTTGCTATCTGCATCCCCTTTAATTTAGCATCGGAATTTATATCCCTAATTAAAGTGTCTAATACCAGGATGAAAAGAAGGGGAGAAAGTGGGCACCCCTGCCTTGTTCCTTGTGTAATACTAATTTGAGAATCTGTCTCCTGGCCATTAATTATTAGTTTTGCACTTTGTGTATTATATATTGCCTTAACTGCATTTTGAAATTTATATCCGCTATCAATTTCTTGTAATAGTAATTTAAGGTACGTCCAATTTACTTTATCAAACGCTTTTTCTGCGTCGATAAATAATAAGGCTGCCTGTTTTTCATTATGTTTTTCATAGTACTCTATCATGTTTATTAACATCCTTGTGTTGTCCTTAATTTGCCTTTGCGGTAAGAAACCTACCTGTTCGTCGCTTGCCCAGTCCTTCAAAAATTTCTTTAGCCTTTCCGCCATAATTGATGCGAATATTTTATAGTCCGTGTTTAATAACGATATCGGGCGGTAATTTTTTATATCTTCCAGATCGGTGCCCTCCTTATGAATGAGGGTTATATTTGCTTTTTCCCAAGTTTGGGGATATGTTTTGTGGTTTAGAATATTATTAGAATATTATTCATAATTTCTTGTAATAATGGGCTCAATTCATTCTTAAATAATTTATAAAATAGTATAGTATACCCATCTGGTCCGAGGGCCTTGTTTTTTTTTCATTTTCGAGATTGCTATGTCTATTTCTGATATTGTTATCGGGTCGTTTAGTAGTGTTCTTTGTTCCTCCGTTAGTTTTGGCAATTTTAAGTCCCCTAGATATTTTGTAATTTCTTCTTCTTTTATATTTGATTTTTGATATAGATTATTATAGAAGTTGACGAATTGCCCTATAATACTCTTTCCTTCAGTGTAGAAGAAAAAACAATCTTGTTCATATAAAGCCCAAGCTTTAACAATGATTCAGTTTCTTATCTTTGCTCTTCTTCCATGGTTTCTTGGCAGGGCTTGGATTCGATGAACCAGTGTAGACACATCAGTTTCCACAATTTCCTCAGTTTTCACCTGCAATCCAGGTGTGCATATTCTGGGGTCTTTATTAATACTAGCTTCTGCAATAGTTCTCAACTTGCTACCTTCTTGGTCTTCAATATTTGGTTTTTTTTCTTTTTTGCCATGAACTCGAAAATGTTCAGTTGTTTTGGTAGACATTTAGACATCTTCTAGGGTCAGGTGGATGATAGAAAACACTAGTAGCAACTAACAAGGTGTTAAGTCTCAGAACAGCAACTCAAGCTAGCAGACAATTGTGTAATAAGACTGTGCAGATACAACTGCACCAGGGGCTCCAATTTTGTTTGCTTTGCATTTAATGTTTGTTATAGTCCTAAGTTTCTGGGACTCTGCAGATAGGTGGCTTTTTTTGGCTGCAATCATAGGGCAAGCCACCTGTCAATTATAGTTAGGTTCCCTGGTCCCACCCCCTTTTTAGGTTTTGGAGGGAATAGGAGCCTTTTTGAATTCAGTCCACACAGAGAAGCTTTCCGTGCAAGACATAAAACCAAGAGCTCCTGTAGAAAGCTTCGTCTTCTACGGCTTGGCCGGGGTTATACAGCCCACAGCTTGGCTGAGGATCTTACAGCCTTACAGCTCCTTTGCTGAAGGACTTCAACCAGCCATCACTGAAATCTGAACTCCTT
Organism: Anolis sagrei; assembly: GCF_037176765.1. Classification (NCBI taxonomy): domain Eukaryota; kingdom Metazoa; phylum Chordata; class Lepidosauria; order Squamata; family Anolidae; genus Anolis; species Anolis sagrei. Next base: position 50,434,371 of record NC_090026.1, on the reverse strand, counting down.
ATTTTCCCCTGGAAGTCTACAAAGCTCTGCTTGGTAAGGGTCGCTCGCGGAAGCCAGACGCAGTTGGTATCGGGTGTAGGGGCTCCACGCCAACAGAGGCAAGTACAGACTGCCCAGATTAGAAGTTAAAGATTTCCCCATTAGTTAAAATACCAGTCATGAAGATAGTGCCTGTTCCCTGTGGACAAGATTGAAAGAGCCTATAGACTGTTAAGAAAGCCTTGAAATACCTGTTTGTTTTCATAAATAAATAACTTTGTTGAACCTTTAAGCAATCTAAAGACTCTGTTTGGGGGAATCCAAGGACCTTTAATCTGAGGCAGCTCCGGTGTCCCGTTGGGCACACAGAATTTATGTCCTGTCTACAGTCTTATGCACAGACCCAGCATGCGACAGCACAAAGACAGCTGTGTTTGGAACAACCCACAGCTGCTTTCATTCTTTTGTTTTTACCTCAGTGGGAGGCGCACAAAGGCAGGCATAAGAGAGAGATTTGAAAGGTAAAGAACAAGAGAGCAGGGATGTGACTACTTTCAGGTGGTTTTAAAGAATATTTCAAAAACTATTAAAATAATTACATGGGGTAAAAAACAAGTGAAACTACATAATAAGAATGTATAATTGTGTTCAAATTTCACAAAAAATTAGAATCAGAGATACAGCATTTTGGAAGATCTCTTATACATATATTTTCATTTTAAATTGTAATATCTAAAAATCAAGATCTATGATCCACACATATCAGTATATTTTTAGAAATTACATAAAATACCTTTAATCTGCTACCTAGTTATTCAAAAAATACTTGACACTGTAGAAGATATTAAAGTATAAACTTTTAAAGCAAGCACAAATTATCATAGTTATACACCTGGAAATATTGTAAATTGTATTTAAATGTAACGTTTTCTGATGGTGTTTAACCTGGAGAATCCAATTCAGATGTCATTTTTGGTGGATTACGTCATTTTTATATTGAAAATGTTGACATCCAAGGAATGTTGGAAATGTAAACTACAGGAGGGATCTTTTTATCATATATGGTGGTCGTGTGAAAAAACAAATGCTTTTTGGAAAATGATCCACACAGAATGTAAGAAAATACTAAAAATGGATTTCCCATTGTTACCAGAAATATATCTACTAGGAATGTTTGATTCAGATATCTTTAAAGACACCAACAAAGACAAGCTATTTACCTTCTTTGCCACGGCGGCAAGGATGAGCTTCTCCAAATTATGGAAACAGGATAAAACTCCGTCAAAAATGGATTGGTTAGAAAAAATAATAGACATGGATGAACTAACATACTGGTTGAGGCAACACAATGGACGAGGTATGAAGCCAACGGATTGGACTGACTTACAAGAATATATGGAAAGTAGAGACTGGTTAACAAACTGAAAGAAGAGAGAGAGGAATAATATTAGGATGTTCTTTCACTCGCAATATGAGACAACTAAGGGAAAAGAAGGGAAAGAGAATGAAAGAATGGAGAAAAGATAGTAAAGGTTAAGTAAGAAGAACGGAAGTCACACTAGGGTGTTAAATGTTTGTTTGTTTGGAAGTTTGGTTTTTTTCCCCTTTCTTTTGTAACAGGTGGAAGTTTATATGTTGTGCTGTAATATTTTGTGAAAATGAATAAAAATTACATTAAAAAAAACTTGGTTGTTTCCTCTATGTCAGCTATTGCAATGTAAATTGGCAGAAAGGTAGATAATAGGGCTGGGCGGTTTCGTTCGTTAATTTCGTAATTCGTTATTAATTAGGTTTTTTTTTATAACGAAGCGATATTGAACCATTCAGGAGCAACTAAAAATCGAAACGAATTTTTCAATTCGTTTCGTAATTGTTTCGTAATTGTTTCGAAATCGTTTCGAAATTGTTTCGTTATTATTTCCGCATGTCTGGTGCAAGTTTTATAGTTGTTGTTTGTTTTATCAGCGAAAAAAAAATATAATTATCACACCAACAGTCAACAACAGAGGGAGAGGGAAGCTTCAGAAGTTCCCCCTGTCCCATTTGGAGGTTTTTTAGCGTATTGCGCGGTCGCGTCCGCCATTAACGAATCGATTCGTAATTGTTTCGTAATTTTTTCGTAATTTTCGAAATTTCGTAAATTTCGAACTTTTTTAAAGAAAAATTTCGGAATTCTTTTAAAAATCGAAACACAAAAACCCGCTAAAAACTAATCGAGTTTAGAAACAATTTTTTCCGTGGTTGCCCAGCCCTAGTAGATAACGGTAGTGTGAATAAGTTATTAAATTTTAATTGAGATAGTGCTTGCAGTTCTAAAGGAATTTTTGCTTCTCATAGACTGGGCATGGGAATTATTTGGTTAACTAGTTAAAATTCATGAGTAAACCAGTTCTTTTTTTAAATCTGACAACTTTAGTGGGGGGGATTGAACCTGTAACACCCCCCCCCCTTTACAGGTGGAAACCTACCCATACTAGGTTTCTTCCCTTTCATGTCCCAATGACCTTGAGCAGTAAAACTTTAACATGCTCAAAGTGCTTGTGTGTCTTTCCAGCGCACTCTGCCTTAGCCCTGCCTCCGGGCTTCGCATTCCTGCCAAAATCACCTTCTCCATCTGTCCTTGCTCTCTTTGGCCGAGACTCCAATTCTTAATTAAACAGTCTGCCTCATGAGGAAATATGACTGATAGGTGAGAAGATAAGGGGGACTCTGTCAACCATCTCTTCTTTCCATCTTGCTCTCAGTCTGCATTCCAGGCTTTTACAAGGTTGCTTTCTTTCCATCCATGACAATCTGTAACAACTTTGTCTCCAAATGTAGATGGTGCTTCTTCCTTCATTTTTAACCAGAGGATCGCTTCCCCAACAATTTTAATGAATGGCTATATCCACATCGCACAATTAAAACAGTTGCCAGAGTGGAAACTGGGAAGGGTCTATAGGAGGGGCCCTCAGACTAAGGCCTGGGGGCCAGATATGGCCCTCCAAGGTCATTTACCCGGCCCTTGCTCAGGGACAACCTAAATCTGAAATGACATGAAAACACACAATAACAACAACAACAATCCTATCTCATCAGCCAAAAGCAGGCCCACACTTCCAATTGAAATACTAATAAGTTTGTATTTGTTAAAATTGTTCTTCATTTTAATTATTGTATTGTTTTAAAGTGTTTTTTGCACTACAAATAAGATATGTGCAGTGTGCATAGGAATTCATTCATTATTTTTTTAAATTATAATCCGTCCCTCCAACAGTTTGAGGGACTGTGAGCTGGCCCTCTGTTTAAAAAATTTGAGGACCCCTGGTCTATATTTTTAACAGTTGCATAGAAGAGGAAATCATAACCAGGTAATAACACCTGCTGAAAATCCTTCCTATACAAAACTTTGGCAGACTCATGAGCCCTCTCCTGGGATTTGTAATTTAGTAGAATTTGAATCATCCTTTAGTGCAGTGTTTCTCAACCTGGGGGTCAGGACCCCTGGCGGGCCATGAGAGGTTGTCAAAGGGGTCGCCAAAGACCATCAGAAAACACAGTATTTTCTGTTGGTCATCTGGATTCTGTGTAGAAAATTAGGTCCAATTCTGTTGTTGGTGGGGTTCAGAATGCTCTTTGATTGTAGGTGAACTATAAATCCCAGCAACTACAATTCCCAAATGTCAAAGTCTGTTTTCCTCAAACTCCGCCAGTGTTCACATTTGGGCATATTGAGTGTTCATTCCAAGTTTGGTCCAGATCCATCATTGTTTGAGTCCACTGTGCTCTATGGATGTAGATGAACTACAATTCCAAAACTCAATGTCAATGCCCACCAAACACTTCTAGTGTTTTCTGTTGGTCATGGGAGTCCTGTGTGCCACGTTTGGTTCAGTTCCATCATTGGTGTTCAGAATGCTCTTTGATTGTAGATGAACTATAAATCATAGGAACTACAACTCTCAAATGACAAAACTAATCCCCCCCCCCCCCACAACCCCACCAGTATTCAAATTTAGGCATATTGGGTATTTGTGACAAATTTGGTCCAGTGAATGAAAATACATCCTGCATATCAGATAGTTACATTACAATTCATAAAAGTAGCAAAATTACAGTTATGAAGTAGCAAGGAAAATAATGTTATGGTTGGGTGTCACCACAACATGAGGAACTGTATTAAGGGGTCGCGGCATTTGGAAGATTGAGAATCACTGCTCTAGTGGTCTTCCTTGAACTATTTGAGCTCTCTGTAATAAATAGTGATAATAATAATTCCTCTTCCTCTTCACTTTATTTGTATCATGCAAACCTCCCCATTGAGACTCAAGACAACTAACAATATCATCACACAACATACTACCATTTATAAAAAAATGCAGATAGATTTTAAAAAAAATAATTATATACTTGTGGCATTACCACAAAGTTAAAATACTGTTAAAATTTCATTTAAATGCTAAACATCTAACCCAACATTCCCAGCAACATGCCTCTCATCCTCCCTCGAAAGTCTGACGGGAAGGACATGTCTTCACCTGCCTGTCCAAGTCAAGCAAGGATGAGACCATCCTGGTCTCTCCTGGGAAGAAGTTCCGAATTCTGGGAACACCCACTGACCTCTCCCTTTTCCCCACGAAATCCTCTTGAGATGGACAGGACAGAGAAGGCCTCCCTCAGATTATCATAGTTTTCTAACAGGTTTGTAAAGAAGGATACAATCTATAAGGAAGGCTGAGCGAAGGAAGAGAGATGCTTTTGAACTGTGGTGTTGGAGGAAAGTTCTGAGAGTGCCTTGGGCCGTGAGAAGATCCAACCAGTCCATGCTTCAGCCCGACTGCTCATTGGAGGGAAGGATATTAGAGGCCAAGATGAAGTACTTTGTCCACATCATGAGAAGACAGGAAAGTTTAGAGAAGACAATTATGCTGGGGAAAATGGAAGGAAAAAGGAAGAGGGGCCGACCAAGGGCAAGATGGATGGATAGTATCCTTGAAGTGACTGAATTGACCTTGTAGGAGCTGGGGGTGGTGACGGCCAACAGGGAGCTCTGGCATGGACTAGTCCATGAGGTCACGAAGAGTCGGAAATGACTGACTGAATGAATGAACAACAACAACCGCATTTTATCCCCAGACCTGGCCTTATAGCCTGATTTTTGCAAAAGTCCATGCCCAGCCCTCTCCCATTCTGATTTCTAATTCTGATCATGCCCATCATATTCCTGGTTACTGGTTGTTGAACTTTGCTTTTGATACATTTTACTGATTCTTTTGTACTCTGCTGTTTTTAATTGTTTAATTAGACTGGTATATGTTTGTTGTTGTTCATTCAGTCGTCTCCGACTCTTCGTGACCTCATGGACCAGCCCACGCCAGAGCTCCCTGTCGGCTGTCACCACCCCCAGCTCCTTCAATGTTTTTAATTGTGTTTTAGTTGGTACAGTGTTCCCTGACTTATTGTGGGGATTATGTTCCAGGACCTCCCACAATAAGTGAAAATCCGCGATGTAGGGATGCTATATTTATTTTAATATTTATGCATTATTTTAGTAGTTATACACTATTTCAAGTGTATAACTATTTCAAAATAGTTATACACTATTTCAAGTGTATAAGGTAAAGGTAGTCCCCTGTCACTAAGTACAGTCATGTCTGACTCTGGGGTGTGGTGCTCATCTCCATTTCTAAGCCGAAGAGCCAGCGTCGTCCATAGACACCTCCAAGGTCATGTGGCCGGCATGACTGCATGGAGCGCCGTTACCTTCCCGCCGGAGCGGTACCTATGGATCTACTCACATTTGCATGTTTTCAAACTGCTAGGTTGGCAGAAGCTAGGGCTGACAGCGGAAGCTCACGCCGCTCCCCGGAATCGAACCTGCGACCTTTCGATCAACAAGCTCAGGAGCTCAGTGCTTTAACCCACTGCGCCACCGGGGGCTCCCTTTCAAGTGTATAACTATTTCAAAAACCCACAAAACAGCTAAAATACAGCGATATATATTTTAGATTAATATTTTTTGAAAACCGCAAAACAGCGAGTCCACTAAAAGCAAACCGCAAAGTAGCGAAGAAACACTGTAAACTGTTGCTTCCTCTGGCTTGGTCCTGCAAGTAAGCCACCCCGAGTCCCTTCGGGGAGATGGTGGTAAGGTATTAAAAATGCTATTATATGGTTCTTCAAATAACCTGGGCCGACTTATTGCACAAAATTAGGAATCTTAGGACACAATAGCACAGAGCCGTGGCAGTTAAAGTGATATCAAATTGTTATAAGTGTCGGGTGTGTGTATGTTCACTACATTTGGCAGCCTAGTATGAAATTCAAGACTGCAGCCACGTCACTCCTTCCTCCTTGCTGTCGCTACTCCTAGGATTTATTCCTTGTCCATTATCAGACAAAACCGCAAGCTGCCGCAAGCTTCCTTCTAGCTCCCAAGTATGCAAACCTTTCTGTTTCCTTCCAAAACCTGTTCCACCTGTCACCATTCTCTCTTTCCTCCTCCTTTTTCTTGGCTTTTTTTAGGGGGGAGGCTACAACTCCCAACCAACCCCCCAGTGGCCGTAGTGGCTGGCCATTTATTTATTATTTATTATTTATTTACTTTGCTTATATACCGCTGTATCTCAAGCCCGAAGGCGACTCACAGCAGTTCACAAACAGTAAAAACAGTAGAAAAAGCAGTGGTTCCATACAACTTATAACAATTGACTTAACACATTATCCATAAATTACCAATAAGCAATTACAATGCACAATTATTACAAAAAACAACCGTACCCAATCTTCTCATCATCCAAGCATAGTCCAGGTTCGTCGTCCATTGTTCCATTCCTATGTTCCATTACCAGATTGCACTAAATTACTCAAACGCCTGCACAAACATCCAGGTCTTCACCTTTTTGCGGAATACCATTAGAGATGGTGCTAGTCTAATGTCCGTAGGAAGGGCGTTCCACAGTCGAGGAGCCACCACCGAGAAGGCCCTATCTCTCGTCCCCACCAGCCGAGCTTGAGAAGCAGGCGGGATCGAGAGCAGAGTCTCCCCGGAAGATCTCAAAGTCCTGGTGGGTTCATAGGCAGAGATGCGGTCAGATAGGTAGCTTGGGCCGGAACCGTTTAGGGCTTTAAAGGCCAACGCCAGCACTTTGAATTCAGCCCGGTAGCAGATCGGTAGCCAGTGGAGTTGGCGCAACAGGGGGGTTGTATGCTCCCTGCGCTCCGCTCCTGTTAAAATCATGGCTGCCGAGCGTTGGACTAGTTGGAGCTTCCGAGCTGTCTTCAAAGGCAACCCCACGTAGAGAGCGTTGCAGTAGTCTAAACGGGATGTAACCAGAGCATGTCCTAGAAATAAATCTTTATAAACATGTAAGGAGAAGGGAGACAGAGAGATTGCATGGCCCCATTCACTCGTTTGGGAGCAGATGCAGGCAGGTAACTATGGGACAACAGCCAGTTCTAGCCTATTTTTCATATGCATATGATTTATATTCCTGTCTTGGATTATTTTGTTTTTCTTCATCATGCACTTCCAAATGGGCAGGGAAAGGGAATAAATGGAAGAGCTTGCAAACCGATGCAGGTGTGGTTTCTGCTGCAGGCCACGTTTCTCCCTCTAGTCGTGTGAGGAAAGCTATGTTCTTCAGGGTGGTGCTTTGGCAAAAGGCCTGACAACCCTTGGGGGGTAAGGCCGTTATTTCTCCGTTAGAGGTTGTTTTGCTTCCTTCTCATCTTCCTTCCTTCCTTCCTAACACAGCTGAAGTATGGCCCTGCCAATTCCACCGGAGGGGCTGCAAAAGGATGGGGGCTGCAGGCCCCATCTCGTTCAATGAGGTCACAGCCACAGCTGGAGTTGTTGATTAGAGCACAAGGGGAGTGCGAGAAAGGGCCAGGATGGAAGAGATAAATATGGTTATCAGCAAGATGCAGACTCTTCTTGAGGAGGGAAATGAAGGAATGCAACTTTGAAAATGTCTCTACTCTTGTTCTGGCTCAGCTTATGAGAGCTGTGCACCCCCTCATTTAAGAAGAGATTAACTCTCGGCTCTTTCATAGTTATATACACACTTATAGCACTGTGAATCCATTTTAATTGGCAATGGCAACATACAGAAAAAGCAGGAGTCAAAGTAGGGGGATATAATTCCATCCTGTTCAACATCTTTATTAATGACTTAGATCAGTGTTTCTCAACCTGGGGGTCTGGACCCCTGGGAGTGTCACAAGGGGGTATCAGAGGGGTCATCAAAGACCATCAGAAAACATGATATTTTCTGTTGGTCATGTGGGCTGTGTGTGGGAAATTTGGCCCAATTCTATCGTTGGTGGGGTTCGGAATGCTCTTTGATTGTAGGTGAACTATAAATCCCAGCAACTACAACTCCCAAATGTAAAGTCTGTTTTCCCCCAAAATCCACCAGTGTTCACATTTGGACATATTGATTATTCGTGCCAAGTTTGGTCCTGTTGTTTGAGTCCACAGTGCTCTCTGGATGTTGGTGAACTACAACTCCAAAACTCAAAAGTCAATGCCCACCAACTTTTCCAGTATTTTCTGTTGGTGATGGGAGTTCTGTGTGCCAAGTGTGGTTCAGTTTCATCCTTGGTGGAGTTCAGAATGCTCTTTGATTGTAGGTAAACTATAAATCTCAGCAAATACAATTCCCAAATGACAAAATCAACCCCCCACCCCCACAACCCCACCAGTATTCAAATTTGGGCATATGGGGTATTTGTGCTAAATTTGGTCCAGTCAATCATAATATATCCTGCATATCAGATATTTACATTACGATTCATAACAGTAGCAAATTTACAGTTATGAAGTAGCAACTAAAATAATGTTATTGTTGGGTGTCACCTCAACATGAGAAACTGTATTAAGGGGTGGCGGCATTAGGAAGGTTGAGAACCACTGACTTAGATGAAGGGTTAGAAGGCATGAACATCAAGTTTGCAGATGACACCAAATTGGGAGGGAGAGCCAATACTCCAAAGGACAGGAGTAGAATTCAAAAAGAGATGGGCCAAAACTAACAAAATGAAGTTCAACACTGACAAATGCAAGATACTCCACTTAGGCAGAAAAAAAATGAAATGTAAAGATACAGAATGAGGGACGCGTGGCTCAAGAGCAGTATGTGTGAAAAAGATCTTGGAGTCCTCATAGTATACATATGCGAAACGTGGAATGTCTACAGACATCATACGCAACTCCTGGAACTATTCCATCAGCACCTCAAAAAAATCCTGCAAATCTATTGGGAAGACAGGCAGACAAATGTCAGTGTGCTGGAAGAAGCAAAGACCACCAGCATTGAAGTGATTGTCCTCCGCTGGACTCCACTGGACTGGCCACATTGTTCGAATGCTTGATCGCAGTCTCGCAAAGCAGCTACTCTACTCTGAACTCAAGAACAGGAAATGGAATGTTGGTGGACAAGAAAAGAGATTTAAAGATGGGCCTAAAGCCAACCTTAAAAACTGGCATAGACACTGAGAACTGGGAAACCCTGGCCCTTGAGCACTCTAACTGGAGGTCAGCTGTGACCAGCTGTGATGCGGAATTTGAAGAGGCACGAATGGAGGGTGAAAGAGAGAAACATACTAAGAGGAAGGCACGTCAAGCCAACCCCGACCGGGACCTCTTTCTGTCTGGAAACCAATGTCCTCACTACGGGAGAACACGAGGGTCAAGAATAGTGCTGTACAGCTACCTACGGACCCACTGCCAAGACACCACATCTGGAAGACCATCATCCTCAAGCTACGAGGGATCGCCTGAGTTAAATATCGAGATATATGCTTGTAGACATACTCCCAAGAGTTATATGGTGCTGAAGCAAACAAAGAAAGTCAAAGTGCACAGGCATGACCCATCTCCTTTGCACCAATAGCTATGACAACTATGCAAGCAGTTTAGTAACAGAGGAAAATCCACTCCCCTAGTGCCCTTTCAACCTTGATATTTTTTCCCAGTCTGAAACTACCAAGCTAATGCAAAAAATGTATCTTTAAAAAGCCACGTTAGCAATACAATTGCTAATGGTAATGGACATCTGTTAATGTTTGGCCACAATGTTGACAAGAACTCTAGAACACATCCATTTGCCAGCAAGGTCTCAACTCAATACAGGTTGTTCTCTTGTTCTTGTCTTCCTTTGCTTTTCCCCATCTAATGACATGATCCACAGGCAATTGGACCCAATAATGATCCACTGAAATGCACTGCATTATGCTTTTACAGCGAGATCACTTCAAAGATCTGAGCTTGGAAGCCATTAACACATTTCTGCAAACGGGAATATTCTCATGTGTCTGCTTACTGCTTTGATTATGGTATGAAACCGAGTACTTGATAATTGCAGTACAATGTCTCTATGGATCCCAGTTTTTCTATCATTAGGTCATGCTGGTCCAGAATTAAATGCACATCAGACTCTGTGAGATATGTCAGGATGCTGAGTCACCAGGGGCTAAAGCAAGAAGGGAAACCCTGTTATGCAACAAGAATTATCGGTGACGAGTATTACATATTTCCTCGAACTCCACAGCAGTCGTGACTATTGTCACTTGCGTTTGGCTAGTGTTTCCATAGCTCTTGATGCTCCTGGAGTGACTTGAGATTGAGAAATCCTACTTCCTGGTGAAAAGATGATGAATTCTGTGCCGTCGTTGGTGATCTCACGCCAGACCATAGCTATTTAAAAGACGTATATACTTTCTGCTTTATTTGCTGTAGCATTGCAAAAAAAAAAAAAAAAAAGCAATGCTCTAGCATTCAAATGTTTCAATATTTCAAAGATATGGATTAAAAAAGTAACAAATCAAAATGACATATGAAACTCTTCCCTTAATAATAATAATAATCATCATCATCATCATCATCACATCCTCAGGGACACGTGGTCCCTGAAAGGCGTACATTTGGAACAAATTAATTACTACAAATATCTAGGCATTATGTTCTCTTCATCTGGTGCTTGGGCTAACCACATTACTCATAGTATACAAAAAGCAACAAAAGCAGCAGATTCCATTTATAAGTTGTACCATCATAGATACCCAGGCACAATCAGACCTGCCCTGGAAGGTCTGGTCAGGGGTTGTAGTTCATCATTCCTTGAAGGCACACTGGAACAGCAAAGTTTTCAAGCTCTTCCTAAAGACTGCCAGGGTAGTGGCTTGTCTAATTTTTCTGGGGAGCAAATTCTGGAGCTGAGGGGCCACCACAGAGAAGGCCATCTCCCTCATCCCCATTAGTCGCACTTGCGATGGAGGCAGGAGCGCAAGAAGGGCCTCTCCAGAAGATCAAAGGGATCGTGTAGGTTCATAAAAGGAAATGCAGTCATGAAGGCAGGCGGGACCCAAACCATTCAGGGCTTTGTAGGCAAGTACCTGCACCCTGAATTGGGACCGAAAAATAAACGGCAGCCAATGGAGCTCATTAAACAGGGGGGTAGACTGCTCCCTGTAATTCGCACCAGTTAGTAGTCTGGCTGCCACTCATTGGACCAGCTGAAATTTCCGGGCCATCTTCAAGGGAAGCCCCATGTAGAGCGCATTGCAATAGTCCAATCTAGAGGTAACTAAGGCGTGGACCATCGTGGCCAAATCTAGAAAGTCATTAATAAGGAAATAAAATAGGCTTCCGATAGAAACAAGGGAGATAAGGATATTAATATGCATATTTAATAGCCAGTTCTTTCTGGCTATTAAATTAAATAGCTGCACCCGTACCTTGGGAATTTGGATCTGGCCACGGTGGTCCATGCTCTTGTTACATCCCGATTGGATTACTGCAACGCACTCTATGTGGGGTTGCCTTTGAAGACTGCTCGGAAACTCCAGCTAGTCCAGCGAGAGGCAGCCAGATTGCTCACCGGAGCGGCATACAGGGAGCATACCACCCCCCTGTTGTATCAGCTCTACTGGCTGCCGATCCAATTCCGAGCACAATTCAAAGTGCTGGTCTTGACCTACAAAACCCTATACGGTTTCGGCCCAGTGTATCTGTCCGAACGGATCCCCCTCTATGTCCCACCTCGGAGTCTAAGATCTTCTGAGGAGGCCCTGCTCTCGACCCCGCCTCTATCACAAGTGAGGCTGGCGGGGACGAGGAGCAGGGCCTTCTCGGTGGTGGCACCTCACCTGTGGAACTCACTCCCCGGGGAGATTAGATCGGCGAATTCCCTTTTTTTCTTTTAGAAAAAAACTGAAGACCTGGATGTGGGACCGGGCATTTGGACATTCTGGCAGCTAAAGAAAGACCTTGATTATGAGCTGGAACTGACGAAACGGAATGGATTTACGGAACTCTGAGCGCTGAGCATAGGATTAGTTTACTATTGTATTTGTGTATTGTTTGTACTGATGATTTTAATTTGTTAACTGTTTAAGTGCTGTATGTATGTATATTTGATATAGGCATCGAATTGTGCCTTCCTTTGTAAGCCGCCCTGAGTCCCCCCTCGGGGGTGAGAAGGGCGGGGTAAAAGTAACTGAAATAAATAAAAAAAATATTTTCCTTCTTCCTTTCTTTTATTTTTCTTCTTCTTTATTTTTGATCTGAATTTTTATCTTATTATATTGTAGTTTTCTATCCCTTTTCTTCTTCCTTTTTAACATTTTCTGTAGATCTTCGTGTATTTTTTGTGTAAACATTTACTGTTTAAAAAGGATGTAAAATGGGCCTCCCTTAGATGGGAGTTCCAAAGCCTATTGATAAGTTCCCCTCCAATTAGACATATCTCAAGAGCGGTTTCGACACACAAAACGGTCTCCAATGAGAATCTTAATACACGAGGAAGTTCAGACTATTAAATATCTTGGCCCAAAACCAGTCAAGACTTTAAACGTCATCACCTACACACGAAGGCTGGATCGACACTGCCGTATATACCAGGATCTGATCCCAGATTATCTGCTTTGAACTGAATTATTTGAGTCTACACTGCCAGATAATCTGGGATAAGCAGATAATCTGGGATAAGCAGATAATCTGGGATCAAATTTTGGAATATAGGGAAGTAAATCAGTTATATATAAGCTGACACTATTGCTCTTTCTGTAAGAGTCAATCACGTGTTCTCCTTATGCAATCCTTTTAAACTGCTGCTTTCTGGATCAACTGTTGCCTCTAAATACCTTTAAAGGCAGCCTATGTAAAGCACATTGCGGAAATCCAGATGTGATGTAACTCCTAAGAAATAAGTCATGCTGGCCGGATCTGCAATCTCCAGAAATGAATGTTGATACTACTGCATCACGCTCAGTTTTGAAAACTCAGTCTATAACCAAGGCCCCTTCTACACTGCCGCATATAAATTCAGAATATCTGCTTTGAACTGGATTATATGACAGTGTAGACTGATATAACTCAGTTCAAAGCAAATAATGTGGATTGTCTGCTTTAGTAATTTGGATTATAAAAGGTAAAGGTTTTCCCTGACAGTAAGTCCAGTCGTATGCAACTCTGGGGGTTGGTGCTCATCTCCATTTCTAAGCCGAAGAGCCGATGTTGTTCGTAGACACCTCCAAGGTCATGTGGCCAGCATGACTACATGGAGCGCCATTACCTTCCCGCCAGATCTACTCACATTTGCATGTTTTCTAACTGCTAGGTTGGCAGAAGCTGGGGCTGACAGTGGAAGCTCACGCAGCTCCCCCGATTCGAACCTGCAACCTTTCGGTCAACAAGCTTAGCAGCTCAGTGGTTTAACCCACTGAGCCACCAGGGGCTCCTAATTTGGATTATATTGCAGTATAAAAGGGATCTAGGGGGAACTGAAATCACTGTAACACAAAAGCAAGTCACATCTTGGTAAGGCAATCCAGAAGAACAGTATGTCTTTGGTGCTGGAAAAAAAAGTTAAACCATAAGGAATATATTCTTCCTACACTGCCTCCAACAAGCCAGTTTTGGCTTCCACATTGGGCCTAAAACTGTACTGAATTGGCTGCAAATAAGGTATACAAATCCTGTAGCCAACATGTTCCTCAGGTTTTTTTCTTCCTGATATGGTAGTTCCTCTCACCCTGACTCTAGGTAAAGGTAAAGGTAGTCCCCTGACATTAAGTCCAGTCATGTCTGACTCTGGGGTGTGGTGCTCATCTCCATTTCTAAGCCGAAGAGCCGGCATTGCCCGTAGACACCTCCAAGGTCATGTGGCCAGCATGATTGCATGGAGCGCCGTTACCTTCCCGCCGGAGCGGTACCTATTGATCTACTCACATTTGCATGTTTTCAAACTGCTAGGTTGGCAGAAGCTAGGACTGACAGTGGAAGCTCACACCGCTCCCCGGAATCGAACCTGCGACCTTTCGATCAACAAGCTCAGCAGCTCAGTGCTTTAACCCACTGCGCCACCGGGGGCTCCCCACCCTGACTCTATCCTGCCATATAATCCAGTATCTGATCCTAGATTATCTTATTTGAACTGGAATATATGAATCTACACTGCCATATAATTCAGTTCAAAGCAGATAATCTGGCATCAGAAACTGGATTACATGGCAGTGTAGATCCAGCCTCTGACCTTACTCAACCCTTTCCACCGAAACAACCACATATTTTCCATTCTTGGAAATGTCAAAGCATTGACCACGGTAAAATGTCAAAGCATCAAACCCTCTGTATCTTATTTCTGCCCCAACAATGTGTTTTTTTGTTTGTTTTTTTTTAAATAAAGAACATGATTTCAGATTTTTTTTTTAAATGGAAGGGATGGCTGGTATAGCCTGTGGTAGATTCTGAAAGGACAAAATTGACTTCAAGAAGGGAAAAAGGACGACTCAAACAATTACCGTCCGGTCAGCCTCACCTCAATACCAGGCAAGATTCTGGAAAAGATTGTTAAGGAAGTGGTCTGCAAACACTTAGAAACAAGTGCGGTCATTGCTAATAGTCAACATGGACTTATCAAAAACAAGTCATGCCAGACTAATCTGATCTCTTTTTTCAATAGAGTTACAAGCTGGGTAGATGCGGGGAATGCCGTGGATGTGGCGTACCTGGATTTCAGTAAGGCCTTCGACAAGGTCCCCCATGACCTTCTGGCAAACAAACTAGTCCAATGTGGGCTAGGCAAAACTACAGTTAGGTGGATCTGTAATTGGTTAAATGGACAAACCCAGAGGGTGATTCTCCCCAATGCTTCCTCTTCATCCTGGAAAGAAGTGACGAGCGGAGTGCCATAAGCAGGGTTCTGTCCTGGGCCCGGTCTTGTTCAACATCTTTATTAATGACTTAGATGAAGGGCTAGAAGGTATGATCATCAAGTTTGCAGACGACACCAAATTGGGAGGGAGAGCCAATACTCCAGAGGACAGGAGCAGAATTCAAAACGATCTGAACAGATTAGAGAGGTGGGGAAAAACTAACAAAATGAAGTTCAACGGGGACAAATGCAAGATACTCCACTTAGGTAGAAAAAAATGAAAAGTAAAAATACAGAATGGGGAATGCCTGGCTCGAGAGCAGTACGTGTTGAAAAGATCTTGGGGTCCTCATGGACAACAAGTTAAACATGAGCCAACAATGTGATGCGGCGGCAAAAAAAGCCAATGGGATTTTGGCCTGCATCAATAGGAGTATAGTGTCTAGATCCAAGGAGGTCATGCTCCCCCTCTATTATTCCTTGGTTAAACCACAACTAGAATATTGTGTCCAATTCTGGGCACCACAATTTAAGGGAGGTGTTCATAAGCTGGAATGTGTCCAGAGGAAGGCAACTAAAATGATCAAGGGTCTGAAGAACGAGCCTTATGAGGAGCAGCTTAAAGAGCTGGGCATGTTTAGCCTGAAGAAGAGAAGACTGAGAGGAGACATGATAGCCGTGTATAAATATGTGAGAGGAAGTCATAGGGAGGAGGGAGTGAACTTGTTTTCTGCTGTCCTGGAGACTAAGATGCGAACAGTGGCTTCAAACTACAAGAAAGGAGATTCCATCTGAACATTAGGAAGAACTTCCTGATCATGATAGCTGTTCAGCAGTGGATATCCCTGCCCCGGAGTGTGGTGGAGGCTCCTTCTTTGGAGGCTTTTAAACAGAGGCTGGATGGCCATCCATTGGGCCATCCTTTAATGTAATTTTCCTGCTTCTTGGCAGGGGGTTGGACTGGATGGCCCATGAGATCTCTTCCAACTCTTTGATTCTATGACCTTTGGTCCTCTGGACCCTTCTCTGTTGGAAAATGAGCCATCTTTTCCTAAAAAGAGAAATACTAAGAGACTGGGTAAAAAGGGAACATGTCCCCTGTTACAGAAATATCACGGTTTCTTTTAAACATGGAATGGGGGAGCTCCTTCAGTAATCTACCTACAGATCCCATTTCTCACTTGTGATCAAAGACTGAAAGTCGTTGAATACATCTGAGGTTGGCCTTGGATCTCCAAGAATCCCAAATCTATGCAAATGGACATTTGTCCTATTTAACTAGACAAGTAGACCTCAATGATCCATCCAACAGATTGGTACTGTTCTCATGTCATCCTTTAGCTCTGTGGTTCTCAACCTGTGGGTCCCCAGTGTTTTGGCCTACAACTCACAGAAATCCCAGCCACTTTACCAGTTGTTAGGATTTCTGGGAGTTGAAAGCATCTGGGGACCCACAGGTTGAGAACCACTGCGCTTGTTGGAATGCAGATGAGTAAGTTTACCAGCGAAATACCTTTCAAACTGATCACAGTGGTCTATTAAGTTGTCCTCTCTTCCACTTCTGAGCCAAGAGGGTCAAGGCCTCTAGCTACTCAGAACTACGCAAAGGCAGCGGTGGTGCAACACATTTCTTAGATCCGTTCATCACCACAAAGTAGGGACTCTCAATGTTTGTCATGGATCTTTCACCACCAACGCTCTAACCACCTTCCTTGCCATTTCAGTGTTGTCCCCTCCTTCCCTGACCACAACGGAAGTTAACTTAGACTTAGGTCCAAGGACAGCAGGCACAATAATATCTGGATCATTCCAAAAGTCCCATTCCAAGGGTCAGCTACGGATTCAACAGGATTACCAGTCTTAGGGACAGGGAAATTCCCAAGAGGAAGAAGCTCACAGGCTTGTAATATCCCAATAGTTTCCTTTATAGGACCTCTTTAAAGTGACTGGTTGATGAATAAGCTGGATTTCCTGATCACCACTGTTTTCAGAAGCTAAATAGTAGAAATTGGGAGTACGGGTCTTTTTTGTGTTTGACAAATTAAACAAAAATCCATAAAAGGGTTTTATTTAAAAATTTAACAAAATAAAGATACAATTCCTTCAAAAACTGTTCCCTTAATTCTGTATATATGGAGATGTGTAAAGGGGGCTCTTTGTATGGTCAGAGATGCCCTCACATTTAAATCCTTATTACAGGACTATATTCAATTTTAACTGCCATGACAACATCCTGTGGAATTTTGGGAGTTGTAGTTTAATTATGCTGGGGAAAGTAGAAGGTAAAAGGAAGAGGGGCCGACCAAGGGCAAGATGGATGGATGGCATCCTTGAAGTGACTGGACTGACCTTGAAGGAGCTGGGGGTGGTGACGGCCGACAGGGAGCTCTGGCGTGGGCTGGTCCATGAGGTCACGAAGAGTCGGAGACGACTGAACGAATGAACAACAACAACAAAGTTTAATGAGACTAAAGAGCTCTCTGGCTGGGAATTCTGAATCCCTAAACTGCAAATCCCAGGATGTTATTTATTTAGTTATTTATTTATTTACAGTGTTTATATTCTGCCCTTCTCACCAAACGAATCTCCCCTTATGAACCTGCAAGGACTTTAAGATCATCTGGAGAGGCCCTGCTCTCGGTCCCGCCATCATCACAAGTATGGATGGTGGGAACAAGAGACAGGGCCTTCTCAGTGGTGGCCCCTCAGCTATGGAACACCCTTCCTAGGGAGATTAGATCGGCTTCCTCAATCCTATCATTCCGGAAGAATCTTAAGACATGGCTATTTGAGCGGGCATTTGAAAATACGCAGTAACGGATATAATAATGGAATCACTATATGGCGGAACTGGACATTGTTTTAATTATTATCGATTGAAGTATGTTTCGTTATAATGTTTGATTTTATTGTTGCTGATGTTTTTTATATTGTATATTGTAATTGTGTCCTTTGTGGCATTGAATTCTTGCCTTGTAAACCGCCTCGAGTCGCTGGAAGGCTGAGTGGGGCAGTATAGAAATGTACTAAATAAATAATAATAAATATGCATGGAAAACATTCAATGCCATCGACACACAACATATATAGACAGACACACAGAGGCTATGTAACATTCCAGCTTTTTCATGAGGGTATTCTGACCACCAGGGGAACTGTCGCATCACTGTCAATTTGTGACACTGATGAAGTACTTCCTCATTCTTTGCAGGCTTGCTGGAGATTTTTATGGCCTCATAAATTAGTTAAATTAGCCTCCCCGCATAAGCGGTACCTAAATTTCTTACTTGATGGATGCAACTGACTTTCGGGCTGCCAAGGTTGACAGCAAGCTACACAAATTGGTCAGAAGCTCACTCCGACCCAGGCTGGCTTTGAACTCATGACCTTTTGGTCAATACTGATCTTAATGCATCTGACTCCGAGCCAGCTGCATCACAGTCCCGGTGCTAATTCCATAGGATGTCGCCATGGCCACTGAAGTTGAATACAGAGCTATAATCATATAGTGTAGTGGTTCTCAAACTATGCTTCGTCGAGCCCTTAGGGATCCACAAAGCATACTGAGGGGGTCCATGCTTTCCTACTCCTACTCCTCCCCAAGTTTCTCTCCTCTTTCCTCCCCCTCCCCCTCTATTGCTGCCAAAAGCCTCCCTCCCCCCCACTTCCTTTGCCCCCCAAAACCCTATTTCGTTCCCATTACTCAGGAGGTGCTTTGTGCTTTTCCTGCGTGGTAGAAGGGAGTAGAACTGGATGGCCCCTGGAGTTTCTGCTGCTGCTGTTGTTGTTATGTTTATTACATGTACATCACAGCACATGCATGCTCGGTCTGGGATTTGTCTCTGAATATCGAGCTCTTCCCAAGGGCCTAGGATATTAGAGGTATTTTCCTAGAATGTGTGCAGTTCCAAGAAGTGCTGCCTTCTGTAGCATGTGGATTAATGTTCTGTCCAAATTAAGGCTTTTCAAGTGCTTTTCGAGATTTCTTGGAATGCTTTCAAGAGCACCAACTGCTATTGGTACTACTGTTGTTATCATATGCCATAGTTGTTCAATTTCAATTTGTAAGTCCTTGTATTTTGTGATCTTTTCCTCTACTCTCCTGTCTCCCAGTACTGCAATTTCTATTATCAAAACATGTTTCTTTTCCACAACCGTTACGTGGCAGGTGTTTACCTGTTTGGATTCCAAAATCCCAGAGTACTTTTGCTTCTTTGTTTTCTATGGTCTTTCCCAGTGGCACACTAGGTTAAAGCGCTGAGCTGCCGAACTTGTTGACTGAAAGGTCGTAGGTTCGAATCCGTGGAGCGGTGTGAGCTCCCACTGTTAGCCCCAGCTTCTGCCAACCTAGCAGTTTGAAAACATGCAAATGTGAGTAGATCAGTAGGTACCGCTCTGGCAGGACGGTAGCAGCACTCCATGCAGTCATGCCAGCCACATGATCTTGGAGGTGTCTACGGACAACGCTGGCTCTTTGGCTTAGAAATTGAGATGAGCACCAACCCCTAGAGTCGCACATGACTGGACTTAATGTCAGGAGACTTAATGTCAGGAGACCTTTCCGGATTGTGCTCATAACAGGTTTTACTGCAGGGTAGGTCATACTTCTTGCAAAGGTTCCAGTGCACCATTGCTGCTAGCCTGTGGTGATGTTCAGTCTGGGTATTATTATTATTACTATTATTATTATTACAGCAAGATGAGTCCACAGCAGACACTCTGCTGGCTATTGAATTGGATCACACGTCAGACACTTCCCAAGTGTCTAGGACTGTGATGTATCAGCGAATAATGCATGCAGATCCCAGTAAGGTGGCCTTCTGCAGCTGGCAGATGGTAATGTTGTCAGCGCCGATTGTGTTTAAGTGCAGGCCAAGGTCTTTAGGCACTGCACCCAGTGTGCCGATCACCATTTGAGCCACCTTTACTGGTTTGTGCCAGAGTCTTTGCAGTTCGATTTTTAAATCCTCATATTGTGTCAGCTTTTCCAGTTGTTTCTCTTCAATCCTGCTGTCACCTGAGATTGCGGCATCAACGATCCATACCTTGTTTTTTAACACGATTGTGAGGTCAGGAGTATTATGCTCCAAAACTCTGTCTGAATCCGGAAGTCCCAGAGGAGTTTGGCGTGTTCATTCTCTGTAACGTTTTCTGGCTTGTGATCCCACCAGTTCTTTGTCGCAGGAAGATGATATTTGTGGCACAAGTTCCAATTAATAATCTGAGCAACGGTGTTGTGCCTCTGCTTGTAGTCTGTCTGCGCGCTCTTCTTGCAGCAGCTCAGGATGTGATCTATTGTTTCATCTGCTTCCTTGCAGTCTACATTTGGGATCTGTTGTCAACTTTTCAATTCTGGCTTTGATGGCATTGGTTCGAATGGCTTGTTCTTGGGCTGCCAGAATCAGGCCCTCCGTCTCCTTTTTCAGCGTTCCATTTATGAGCCACATCCATTTTTTCTTTGTCAATTTGGCTCTCAATTTTTCCCAGGAACTGTCCATGGAGAGCCTTCTTTTGCCAGTTTTCTCTTCTGCTCTGGATTGTGTTTTTACGGTATTCTCTCTTTGTCTTTTGCACTTTAAGCAGTTTACTACTATTGACTTCCCTCAATGTTGGTTCTTGACTGCCTTTCACATAATCTGCCAGTGCGTGTTTCTCTTCTTCTACTGTTTGTTACACTTGCAGAAGCCCTCTGCCTCCTGATTTTTGCAATCCCAGGTGACAGTAGAATTGCAGAAACAACTGGAAAATAATAATAATAATAACAACAACAACAACAACAACAACAACAAAGGGTGGGTGGCCATCTGTTGGGGGTGCTTTGGTTGTCTTTTTCCTGCATGGGGGTTGGACTGGATGGCACCTGAGGTCTTCCACTGAAATACTGTTAAGTTTATGTTGGTCAAAAGTTTCGCTCATGCCTGTGAGACACACACACACACGCACACAGATTTATAACACACACACACACATTTCTTGGGGCCCCACAAGAAAATTTTGCTTCAAGAAGGGCTCCTTGGCTGAAAAAGTTTGAGAAACCCAGTGTAGTGTGATAGGGCCCTTGGTTTCAGGTTTCAACTTCTAGGAAAATATCCTGTTGCTACATACAATTTGCAAAACAGAGCTCAGTTAAGTTCTGTGAAGTATCCCCTCAATGCAGCTTACCAGAGACTTGGAAAAATAACTTACTTGGGACTGGAATTCCCAGAATCTCCCCAGTATCCATTCTGGTAGTTCAAAAATGTAACTTTCCCAAATGCTGCATTTTACCACTAGTCTGGCAGCTCAAGACATGGAACTAGGAGTGCTCAACACATCCCACCTGACAGTTAACTCCGGACCCACCTATACAGAGGCAGAGAGGCCCCTTTCCTCTCCCATGGGATGGGCTGCCTGCCTTCGGGCAGTCTCTGCACTTCAAACAGATTAGCTCCTGTTGAGTTTGTGGTTTTTGATCAATCCAACAACATCAGAAACAGAAGGAGAGGAGGAAACCTGTTTTTCTTCTGCCTGTGGGTTTCTGGCATCCTTTCTTACAGAGAGAGAGAAGGTGGAGGGAATAACCGGCATGAAAAAATATTACTATACATTAGGACACCAGCTCTTACAGAATTTTTTCCAAGTCACTTAAATATTAAACAGATGAGACACTGCAATCAGTTCTCCCAGGTCTCTAAATTTTAGAAAGGAGCTGCAGAGGAAATCACTTGGATTGGGAAACTTGTGCTGCAAAAAGGAGGGATTCGATCTGTCATAGCAGAACCATATTTTTTTGAGATAACAATTTCTGCCTTTTGCTATTTTTTCCTATAATTTCCTTAATAAATGAAACAACAGCTGGAGGAACATAGTTTTGCTTGGGAAAATGTACCGTATATCCCGGCGTATAAGATGACCCCCAACTTTTCCAGTTGAAATATAGAGTTTGGGATATACTCGCCGTATAAGACTACCCCTCTTCCAACACACACCAAATAAAAATTTAAAAAGCATCAGATTTGATTTCAATTTTCCTATTACTGTACCTCCTTCTCTGCCTCTCAGATCTCACACCTGCGCACCTGCACCACTTCATTGCACTTCAGGAGTGAGATCTGAGAGGCAGAGGAGGAGGAACGGTAATAGGATACAAGGGTGGGCCAGACAGGTAAAAGAGGTGTGTTTTTCTGGGCCCAGAGCCACTCTATCTCTTTTTTCCATACCCCGGGCACCCCGGACGCCTGCAGCTTGCTCCGCTCTTCACTTACACCTTCCCGGTGAGGCGTCCTTTCAGCTCACCATCGGGACCGCATTAAGTCCATGAATCCTGATGAACAGATTTTCTTCTACCGTACTTAATGCTTTCATACAGTTGCTGCATACAGCAGGGACGCGGCCACTGCCATTTTTGAGCTCCCCCCCCCCCCTCACAATATGCAGCAACCACAGATTCTCCAATCCGGATTGGAAGTTTCAGCACCCACTCTATAAGACGACTCCTGACGTATAAGACTACTCCCACATATAAGACGACTCCCATGCATAAGGCTACTCCCACGTATAAGATGACTCCCGCGTATAAGATGACCCCTGACTTTTGAGAATGTTTTCTTGGGTTAAAAAGTAGTCTTATACGCCAAAATATACAGTATATACAATACATTTCTTGGCCTGTCTGTCTTTCAAGTATTTTCTTGTTTTTAATGTGTTCTTGTTGTATTAAACACTATAGTGTGTACATCAAATATAAAAACTAAAAACAAACTCAGTCAAAACAGGCACATAGATTGAAGTATACAGATAATGTTTTTAATTAATTATATACTGTATATACTCGAGTATAAGTTGACCCAAATATAAGCTGAATATAATTCAGCTAATTTTACCACGAAAACATTGACTCAAGTATAAGCCAAGGGTGAGAAATGCAGCAGCTATTTGGAAATTTTAAAATAAAAATGGATACCAATGAAATTGCATTAATTGAGACATCAGTAGATTTAATGTTTTTGAATATTTACATAAAACCGTAATTTAAGATAAGACTGTCCAACTCTGATCAAACCATTATTCTAACCTTCTTCAATGTAAATGTGCTTATGTATCCCTTCCACTAAAAATAAAGAGAGTAAAATAATAAATGTAATAATAACAACAATAATAATAGAGTAAAATAATAAATGGAATATTCATAATCTCCTTCTATGTCCCACCTGGGAGTTTAAGATCTTCTGGGGAGACCCTGCTCTCAGCCCCGCCTCTATCACAAGTGAGGCTGGTGGGGATGAGGGACAGGGCCTTCTCGGTGGTGGCCCCTCGCCTGTGGAATTCACTCCCTGGATAAATTAGGTCATCAACATCCCTCCTCTCCTTCAGAAAGAAGC
Source organism: Anolis sagrei (assembly GCF_037176765.1). Lineage (NCBI taxonomy): Eukaryota > Metazoa > Chordata > Lepidosauria > Squamata > Anolidae > Anolis > Anolis sagrei. Next base: position 50,410,895 of record NC_090026.1, on the reverse strand, counting down.
TGAAAACATGGATATGGGACCAGGCCTTTGGGTAATCTGGCAGATTGATAAGGTAATGATGACCAGAATTTGGAAAGGACTATGGTAATGTTGAATGGACTTATGGATTTTAGAACTCAGTGAACATTGGCCACTAGATTGGCTTTTTAGTTGTTATTGTATTAATTGATTGTTTTTAACTACTGTGGCTATCGCTGTTGAATTGTTGGCATCGAATTGTGCCGATTGTAAGCCGCCCTGAGTCCCCCCCTCGGGGGTGGAGAAGGGTGGGGTAGAAGTGCCCGAAATAAATAAATAAATAAATAGAGTAAAATAATAAATGTATACTCGAGTATAGGCCAAGAGGTGCTTTACAGCCTAAAAAAGGGGCTGAAAAACTAGGCTTATACTCGTATATAGTAATAAGCAAATTTAGTCCTCCCAACAACTGTCATTTAATCCATTTGGTACTCCTTTAAAGACATATCATTTAAAACTATACAGTTTTTTTTTAAAGATACTGTCTTGATGCTGATATCCCTGTCAATTAAAATTATTTAATCATGTTTAATCTATTATTTTTATGGGATCCCCAAGTATTCTGAATGTCAGATTTTGCAGGCTGTTGTGTCCCATTCTGATGCTACAAGTAGCCACACAACCACTCCACCCATTGTCCATTGTTTTTTTTTACAAAGCTTTTTTTCCTGCAAGGGATTGTGTGCACTGTTTTCTTTATTTAAGAGGATCTCTGAGAGAACAAAGGACAAACATGTTGGATAAATTTCAGCACTTAATTTTGATTCAGAGAGTTGTTGAAACTTAGGCTGCCGAAAAACAACAGAGAATTTGGCACTAACACATGACCAGTTCATCTGATGTTTGAAGTGTTATGACTGTAAGCCTTGGCAGCACTTATCCAGCATAGCCAAAAACACTATGTAACAAAATAGTGGGGGGGGGGGGGGGTTGGGGGGGGATCTCTTCCTGGTTTGAAAGTATTGTTTCCTATTTAATTGTGTGGTACTTACCTTTGAAGGTAGTTGTTATACTCTAGAAATGCTGTTTTTGTGACTGAGTGTAGTGCTATTATTTCCTTCAGTCTAGGCCAGCGTTTCTCAACCTGGGGATCGGGACCCCTGAGGGGGTCATGAAGGGATGTCTGAGGGGTCGCCAAAGGCCATCAGAAAACACCATATTTTCTTTTGGTCGTGGAGGTTCTGTCCGGGAAGTTTGGCCCAATTCCATTGTTGGTAGGATTCAGAATGCTCTTTGATGGTAGGTGAACTATAAATCCAAGTAACTACAACTCCCAAATGTCAAGGTCTATTTTCTCCAAACTCCACCAGTGTTCACATTTGGGCATATTGGGTATTCGTGCCAAGTTGGGTCCAGATCCATCATTGCTTGAGTCCACAGTGTTCTCTGGATGTAGGTGAACTACAACTCCAAAACTCAAGGTCAATGCCCACCAAAACCTTTCCAGTATTTTCTGTTGGTCATAGGAGTTCTGTATTCCAAGTTTGATTCAATTCCATCATTGGTGGAGTTCAGAATGATCATTGATTGTAAGTGAACTATAAATCCCAGCAACTGCACCTCCCAAATGACAAAATCAACCCACCAACCCCACCAGTATTCAGATTTGTGTGTATCAGATATTTGTGCCAAGTTTGGTCCAGTGACTGAAAATTTTATTTATTTATTTATTCATTTACTATATTTATATACCACTTTTCTCAGCCCTCGGGTGACTCAAAGCAGAAAATACATCCTGCATATCAGATATTTGCATCACAATTCATAACAGTGGCAAAATTACAGTTATGAAGTAGCAAGGAAAATCATTTTATGGTTGGGGGTCATCACAACACGAGAAACTGTATTTAAGGGGTCGCGGCATGAATAAGTTTGAGAAACACTAGTCTAGGCACTTGGTTTGGAATTTCCTTAACGAAAATATGCCATTTTTAACCTTTCAATGAGCAGACAGTGAAAACAAAGTTTCTGCAGTTTGATAAACCTTTTCATGATAGATCCAATTAGGAAATTAAATTTATAACCCAGGAACAAAAACCAAGGTGCATAGTGTAATGAGACACACTTGAGAGTTGTAGCCCAACACCTGAAAAGTTACATGATTCCTTACCATGACTTAAAAGTGTATATATCCAGATGGGGTGAACCCCATATTTTTATTATAAGTGGGCCAGAAGCAATGTGTTTGCATAAGACTGCCTTTGAAAAGCACTTGGAAATTTCATTTGCTTAAGAATGCTGGAGCTAGGTTGCTGAATATCAAGCCAGTGACTGGGAACAACAGTTTCTCTTGTTCATGACCTATTCCCAGGACCAGTGAAAACTGCTTGATATAGCTTTTGAAACTCTAAAATCCTTGGGATGTGGATGTCATAAAGACCATCTGGACAGTCCAAAAAGCAGATAACACAGGCTTGCATGGAGGATCTAAAAACGATTGCAAATATGACAAGGCTTTTTTTTTCCGAGCATAGGTAAGTAAAACCATGCATATCAAATCTGTGGATATTTTAATTATCAAATTAAAAGTGACCTTAGATGCTATAGGAATTAAAGTGCTGGCGTTAGCCTATAAAGCCCTAAACGGTTCTGGCCCTACTTACCTCTCCGAACGCATCTCTTCCTATGAACCAACTAGGACACTAAGATCATCTGGGGAGGCCCTGCTCTCTGTCCCGCCTGCATCACAGGTGTGCTTGGCGGGGCTGAGAGACAGGGCCTTCTCAGTGGTGGACCCTCGGCTGTGGAACGCCCTGCCTGCAGATATCAGATCGGCCCCCTCCCTGCTGGTGTTTCGGAGGAAAGTGAAGACCTGGCTGTTTGAACAAGCATTTGATTAAACAGTGTCATTGAACACAGGAATACGGAATAATGGATGATGAGACTGGATTCTGATTTTACTGTTGAGGCGCTAATGATTGTTATACTGATGTTTAATGATTTATGTTACAATTGTTTTTAATTGCCCTATACTTGTCTCGTGATGTTTTTTATCAATGTTGCTCACCGCTTTGAGTCGCCTGAGGGCTGAGAAAAATGGTATATAAATAAAATAAAATAAATAAATAAATAAATAAGACGTGGATGTTTCGTTCTGCATTCAACTGAGGACTCCTTTGACAGATGGTCTCTAACCATGAATTCAAGTTCCTATATTTGATTACTACACTTTTAAGTTAAGATGAAATGATCCTGTTTAATTGCTCCATTCCTATGCTACTATTCGTTCTATCCACCTTATTGACCAGCCTATCCTTTAACTTGTTTCGTACATTGCCCCCCCCCTCCAAAATGAGACTAGAGGTTATCTCTGTTGTTGCTTATGATGCTTGTTTATTATTGCTTATGCTGTTTTATGCTATTTTAATACGTTATTGTTCTGTTTTTAATTGTATGTTGCCTTGGGCTTGGCCCCATATGGGCACCAGGATTGTGGCGCAGCTGGCTGAGTGTCAGCTGCATTAAGATCACTCTGACCAAAAAGGTCATGAGTTCGAAGCCAGCCCAGGTTGGAGTGGGTTTCCAACCAATTGTGTGTAGCCTGTTGTCGACCTTTGCAACCCGAAAGACAGTTGCATCTGTCAAGTAGGAAAATAAGGTACCACCTTAAAGTTTGGGGAGGCTAAATTAACTGATTTATGAGGCCATAAAGAAGACTCTAGCAAAGCATTCCAGCGGGGAAGCATGCGGGGAATGCGGAAGTGCTTCATCAGCATCGCAGATGGATGGTGAAAGCGACAGCTCCCCTGGCGGCAAAAAAAGGTTAAATAGCCTCTGTGTATGTCTGTATATGTTTGTATGTCAAAAATTGGCATTGAATGTTTGCCATATATGTGTACACTGTAATCCGCCTTGAGTCCCCTGCGGGGTGAGAAGGGCGGAATATAAACGCTGTAAATAAATAAATAAATAAGTCGCCTCGAGTCCCCTCAGGGAGATGGAGGCGGGATAGAAAAATAAACTTCTCTTCTTCTTCCTCTTCCTCTTCCTCTTCTTCTTCTTCTTCTTCTTCTTCTTCTTCTTCTTCTTCTTCTTCTTCTTCTTCTTCTAGGGATGTGAAAGAAAGAAGGCCCAGGAGATCTTACCAAGTGGTCAGAATCATATGGGAGACTCAAAGGGTGCTTCCAGACAGTGCCAAAACCCACACTAAATAATCCATTCCTGTCCCCACTCCCCAACCCAAACCTCGGGCTTTCCTGAGGGGTGGCTGAATACCATCCTGAGACAAATCAGAAAGGCACAAAGCCACCCTCAAGCCTCAAATTTATTCCCAAAAACTTGTTTTCAAGGTCCCTGTCTGCCATAAGCATTCTCCTCGTGTCTTCCTATCAGAAAATAATGTCAGGGTAATGGGAAGATCCCTCCTCACCCCTCCCTCCGGGATCTCCTCTTAAATCATTTCCTCATGCCAGGAGGGCATGAGGAGAACCTTTATGGCAGCCAGGGAACTTGTAAGTAACTTTTCAGGGATAAATTTGGGATTTGGGGGGAGAGGTGGGTGCTGTCCTGCTCCTCAGGGCTTTTCAAAGCCTGAATGTGTGAGATGGCTTTCAGGAAGGCCTAGATCTAATGGGCAGGCCCGTAGCCAGGATTTCGATTCGGGGGGGGGGGGGGGGGCTGAGTGAAAGAGGAGATATGATAGCCATGTATAGATATGTGAGAGGAAGCCACAGGGAGGAGGGAGCAAGCTTGTTTTCTGCTTCCTTGAAGACTAGGATGTGGAACAATGGCTTCAAACTACAAGAGAGGAGATTCCATCGGAACATGAGGAAGAAGTTCCTGACTGTGAGAGCCGTTCAGCAGTGGAACTCTCTGCCCCGGAGTGTGGTGGAGGCTCCTTCTTTGGAGACTTTTAAAGAGAGGCTGGATAGCCATCTTTCAGGGGTGATTTGAATGCAGTGTTCCTGCTTCTTGGCAGGGGGTTGGACTGGATGGCCAATGGGGTATCTTCCAACTCTTTGATTCTATGATTCTATGATTCTACCCTAGCAAACCTTTTGTATCGTTACCCCAATACCCCCATGCATATGGGATATATTGAGTATGGTGATCAGATCATGATATGAATAAACATAACAGTTTAAATAATGCACCAATAAGGCCTTCTCATGGACCACCATGAGAATTTGAAGCCCCCCCCCCCCCCCGGCTACATGCCTGCTAATGGGGTATCTAATTAATTAATGATTTTTTACCAAAGGCATCATTTTGACACCTCTGATAAAAACCAAAACAGGTCCCGCTTTTTGGACTGTCTGGATGGGCCCAAAGATGGTCTTTATGAAATCCTCATCCCAAGGCTTTTCGAGTGTCAAAAGCACTTAGCACTGGTCCTGGGAATAAGCCATGAGCAAGAGAAACTGTTGTTCCCAGTAACTGACTCGATACTAAGCAATCTAACACCAACATTCTTAACCAAATGAAATTTCAAAGTGCTCTTCGAAGGCAGTCTTATGCAAACACGTTGTTGCAGTCTACTTGCAGAGCAACTAAGATCTGGATCAACAGGAGAAAACAGTCACCTCTATGAATGGACTGGACACAGTTAGTACCCCCCCCCCCCCAATCAATGTTGAGGAACGAGATTCTTTAAAATCTCGTTCCAGCCAGACTGCCTTCCTATGGCCCAAACACTGAAAGGCTGTTTTTGCAACCAGAGTGCTTCTTTTCTATATGGTTTAACATCTCTTGTTTAACATTTTTATAATGAAGTGGATTTAGGAAGAAATCCAGTATCTCCCTGAAAAGCATTTTGATAACTTGTGTGGCACTCAGTTAGTCCACGGAGACAAAAATTGGCCCTGGAATCTGCCGTACTAGTCGCCAACCTTTGAAATCAAATAGATGCTTGACTTGGCAAGAGGATTAGAGATGTTTCTACTTGTTACAAGAAAATCACTGGGTTTCCCTTCCATCCTTGAAGCCTCACCTTGAAATACAACAGCCCCACCTAGTCAGATTAGGGTACGAAGTTCTCTTTGCTGGTCTCCTCCTCTTGCAAAGTCCTTGCCTGCTCTAGTGGTACATTTACTGTTCAAGGATACCCAGCCCACCAGCTTTACGGAAACTCTGCAGCTACTGACATGTTTAAAGAAGAAGCGATTACCACATTCTTTGACATAAGAATCGTCTTCTACTTCTATTTTTTATATTCTTTTGAGATCTGTAAAATGGGAAGTAAGTACACACAGCCAGAGAGAAAGTATCTTTAAGAAAGGACAACATACTAAAAATCTAGACAATTAAAATTCAAAGAGTTAGACAAAGGTGCAAGTCTTGTAGTGTTCTTCACATTGGATTTTAGTTTCCATCAGCCCCAATTTGCTTTTGTAAGTGGCTGGAGTGATGGCAGCTGTAGTCCCAGCCCTATGACAAAATAATTTCACAAGTAGCACAAAAATTGCTGGAAGAAGCATTAACAACTTTAGATATGCAGATTATACCACTTTGATGGCCAAAAGCGAGGAGGAGCTGAGGAGCCTTCTAATCAAGGTGAAAGAAGAAAGCACAAAAGCTGGGTTGCAGCTAAAGATAAAAAAAAACAAGATTATGGCAACAAGAATGATTGATAACTGCAGGGGCGGTTCAACCCATTATGCAAAGTAAGCATTTGCAGTATAGTTGATTTTGCCAGGGACACTCTGGGGGGAAATAGACCTTGGCATATCCGAGTTGTCGTTACTGGGATGTATAGTTCACCTACAATCAAAGAACATTCTGAACTCCACCAATGATGGAATTGAACCAAATATGGCAGACAGAACAGAAACAGAACAGAAAATATATATCAATGATTGGTTGGGAGGGGCACCAAAATACTGTTTGCTTACCATTAAAAATTACCTAGGGCCGCATCTGGATAATTGGGAAATAGAGGGAGAAAACGTGGAGGCAGTGACAGACTTTGTATTTCTAGGTGCAAAGATTACTGCAGATGCAGACCGTGGCCAGGAAATCAGGAGACGCTTATTTCTTGGGAGGAGAGCAATGACCAATCTTGATAAAATAGTGAAAAGTAGAGACATCACACTGGCAACCAAGATCCACATAGTTAAAGTAATGGTATTCCCCGTAGTCACCTACGGATGTGAGAGCTGGACCATAGGGAAGGCTGAGCGAAGGAAGATAGATGCTTTTGACCTGTGGTGTTGGAGGAAAGTTCTGAGAGTGCCTTGGACCACAAGAAGATCCAACCAATCCATACTTCAGGAAATAAAGCCCGACTGCTCATTGGAGGGAAGGATAGTAGAGGCCAAGATGAAGTACTTTGGCCACATTATGAGAAGACAGGAAAGCTTAGAGAAGACAATGATGCTGGGGAAAATGGAAGGAAAAAGGAAGAGGGGCCGACCAAGGGCAAGATGGATTGATGGCATCCTTGAATTGACCGGATTGACCTTGAAGGAGCTGGAGGTGGTGACGGCCAACAGGGAGCTCTGGCATGGGCTGTTCCATGAGGTCACGAAGAGTCGGAAACGACTGAATGAATGAACAACAACAAATATAATATACACATCTATAATATGCCAAATTGGGGGGAAACCGATCAAGTATCTGTAAGAGTACTCTTCATGTTGAAGCAAACAAGTTATTTCCAGCCAGTGTGGAGAGGTTTTAATTCAACATTCAACCAAATGCCAAAAGTGCAGAAACTGATTCAGGCTTCATTTGTGAAAATTAGTCTGAGTCACAAACAGGAAGTCGTTCAAAGTGGTGGAGGCTAGGATGAGCAATAAGTCACAATAGCTTGAAAAGGATACTATTTTGGGTGAAACGGATCAATAATACAATCTGCTTTCCAAAAATAAACACAGGTGCAAAACAACAAGATGATTATATGTAAAAAGATATTTGTTTATGTGTTTAGAAGTTTGGAGCTGTCTGGTTCATGCAGAATCAAATAAAGTACTCCTACATTAGATTTTTTTTTAAGTGCCCAAGTACATTTGTAACTGGGAAGTCAAATGTAGACTAAGGACTGCAGATAAGAAGGGTCCTCCCTGGTAAGCATTTATGCTAATACAACCAAATTTCCGGATTAAAGAACCCACTCACCATAGCTGAAGACAGAAACAGAGGATTTTTTAAAAATTATGACCCAGCCAGAAAAAGATGTATGTAAGGCTCCTGCCAAAAATACAAGCTTTTCTGCTTCCTTGGAGACTAGGATGCGGAACAATGGCTTCAAACTACAAAAGAGGAGATTCCATCTGAACATGAGGAAGAACTTCCTGACTGTGAGAGCTGTTCAGCAGTGGAACTCTCTGCCCTGGAGTGTGGTGGAGGCTCCTTCTTTGGAAGCTTTTAAACAGATGCTGGATGGCCATCTGTCAGGGCTGCTTTGAATGCAATATTTCTGCTTCTTGGCAGGGGGTTGGACTGGATGGCCCATGAGGTCTCCTCAAACTCTTTGATTCTATGATTCTATATCATGGCTATACATTGGGACAACATGACATATAGCATAACTGAAGTCCTAGACCCTTTCTGCACTGCCATATAAAATCCAGATTATCTCCTATGAACTGGATTATATAGCAGTGTAGACTCATATAATTCAAATCGGATAATATGGATTACCTACCTTGATAATCTAGATTATATGGCAATGTAAACGGGGCCTATGTCATTCCCTGAGAAGTTGCTGATGATCCTTCGCACTTGGCTAGGCTACCTCTATGTTGGGGTTCAGCCTGAGTTTGAACTTGAACCTGATTCTCTGTTTGTTCCTCCTGATGCTAATGAAAGTATATTTACTGATGCTAGTGGAAATGTACCTTTTGATGCCAATGCTCCTGAAATTAGTGAGGAAGAAACTGCTGTAGGTTTGGAAAATGCCAATGTTCCTGAAATTAGTGAGGAAGGAACTTCTGTAGATTTGGAAAATGAAAGTACCAGTGTTCCTGAGAATGTTTCAGAGGGAAGCCTTGACCTTTCCCTCCCTTCTGCACCTGTTAACTGTAATGACAACAGAAGGGGCCAAATTTGGGAAGACAGAAGTAAAACACTCAGTTTGCGTCGATCCTCCCGAATTCAAGAATTAAAAACATTGGCTTCAAAACAGAAGGGCGGTTCACGGAACCGATTCTTGAGTTTTAATTGCAATACGCCAGGCTGATTGCCTCAGTTCAGGCATCGTTTCATGGCAGTTCTCCCGGTTCCCTGGCCATAGTTTGGGAAGATTTCTAGGATATCAAGTACGGTTAGTGGATTGCTAACAGATTCCAGTATTTTCCCAGTGAGGCTTTTGGTTTTGCTTTGTCCATTTAAATTTATGTTTGCTGATTTTGCTGTGGCTTTTGACTTGCATTTTTCCTTTATTTTGTAACCATTTTTCTTCAATAAAAAAGGATTGTTTTTCACAGCCAAGTGTGGTGGATAGTTATCTGAGGGCCTCGTTCCCTGCTCTGGATTGCAACACTCTAGTTGGTCCAACAATGATGCATTTATTCAGTGTCTGACTAAGACATCTGTTTGATGAAAAGAAATGTGATAAAGAAGCTGGCTTTTATTCCTTCTTTCAAAAAAATCTGAAGAGGGCACACATTGACCATCATGACATAGTGTTTCAAAGATGATCACACAGAGCCTCAAAAAACTCAAGGGTTATACAGACATCTGCGTCATTCAAGATCTTTCTGCAAAAGCTTATACCAGTGTTTTAAAAGTAGGTTAGGTCAATAAAACTACTTTTCCACTGAGGTTATAAAACGGCCAATGAAGTAAAGTGATAACCTCCCTTACAAAAATTCCAGCGAGTTCTGTGAGCAAGCAGAATGAGGCAGGGCTTTGATATGTCAATGGATGCACCTCCGTCACTCTTGACATTTTTTTCAAAGGGACTAATTCAAGATTTAATATGAGGCAGAGCTCTTGAAAGTGAAACAAGTTTTATGCCAGGACTCAGTCCTTAAAAATAAGAACAGGCAGCAGCTTTCTGGAGCATGAGTAGAGTGCTTTCCCAAGTTGCTAAATGACAACTTGTACACCAATGGAACTGAGACTAGAGTCTTACCAATGACATATACTGGCATAAAGTTTCCTTATGATAGTGGTTGTGCTTTTATAGAGCATTGCACAAGGGTCATATCCTGCATAAAGACTTCGTCACACTGAACATGTCAAGTGTTTGGAAGAGTAGATTACCATACAGCTCAGGTACCTCACAACCTCTGAGAATGCCTGATATAGATGCAGGCGAAATGTCAGGAGAGAATGCTTCTGGAACATGGCCATACAGCCCGGAAAACTCACGACAAACCAGTGAATTCCAGACGTGAAAGCCTTCGACAATAGAATTCAGGCATACCCCATTTTGACAATAAATTAGTGGTTTATTGTGGTAGGATTGTGGTGCAGCTGGCTAAGTGTCAGCTGCATTAAGATCACTCTGACCAAAAGGTCATGAGTTCGAAGCCAGGGTTGGAGTGGGTTTCCAACCAATTGTGTGTAGCCTGTTGTCGACCTTTACAACCCAAAAGACAGTTGCATCTGTCAAGTAGGAAAATTAGGTACCACCTTAAAGTGTGGAGAGGCTAAATTAACTGATTTATGAGGCCATAAAGAGGACTCCAGCAAAGCATTCCAGCGGAGGAGCATGCGGGGAATGCGGAAGTGCTTCATCAGCGTCGCAGATGGACGATGAAAGCGACAGCTCCCCTGGCGGCCAGAAAAAGTTAAATAGCCTCTGTGTATGTCTGTATATGTTTGTATGTCAAAAATTGGCATTGAATGTTTGCCATATATGTGTACACTGTAATCTGCCCTGAGTCCCCTGCGGGGTGAGAAGGACGGAATATAAAAGCTGTAAATAAATAAATAATAAATACATTTTCCTACATTCATCACACTACCAAACTATCCATTTTATTCAGGAGTTCTCAGTTGATTTGCCACCACATTGTAGAGAGTTGTTTCCACCCACTGTCTCTCCCTCATTTTCTTTGTAAAAAGAAACACCTTCTTTCCTGGACTATGATTTTTTTTCCTGGGTTATCAATATGATTTCCTAATTGGTTCTATCATAAACACATGGGGAAGGTTTATTAAGCTGCAAAAACTTTGTCTTTGCAGGAGGGACATCCTGCTATTGCACATTTTGCTCTAGTTTCTCAATGATTTAATATCTTGTAGAGTCTCCACTAATTTAATATAGTTTGTGGGCACAAAAATGAAGTTTCTGGAGCACAATTACTTTCAATTAAACAATTAAACAGGAGATAACACTTGCAAACTAGGAAAATATTTATTATTATTATTATTATTATTATTATTATTAGAAACACAACAAGATGAGTCCACAATTATTATTATTATTATTATTATTATTATTATTATTCAGTTCTTGTGGGGGGGGTTGGGCTATATGGCCATGTTCTAGAGGCATTTCTCCTGACGTTTCGCCTGCATCTATGGCAAGCATCCTCAGAGGTGAGGTGACCTCACCTCTGAGGATGCTTGCCATAGATGCAGGCGAAATGTCAGGAGAAATGCCTCTAGAACATGGCCATATAGCCCAAAAAAACCCACAAGAACTGAGTGATTCCAGCCATGAAAGCCTTCGACAATACATTATTATTATTATTTGAAACACAACAAGATGAGTCCACAGCAGACACTCTGCTGGCTGTTGTATTGGATCACACGTTGCACACTTCTTAAGTGTCTAGGACTGTGTGATGTATCCAGGGGCGGCTCAACCCATTACGCAAAGTAAGCATTTGCAATATAGTTTATTTTGCCCAGGGGCGCTCTTGAGGCGTTCTTGGGGGGAAATAGACCTTGACATATGCGAGCTGTAGTTACTGGGATGTATAGTTCACCTACAATCAAAGAGCATTCTGAACTCCACCAATGATGGAATTGAACCAAATATGGAGCACAGAACTCCCATGATGAACAGAAAATATATATCAGTGATTGGTTTGGGGGGGGGGGGCACCAAAATACTGTTTGCTTACTGTTGAAAATTACCTAGGGCCGCCTCTGGATGTATTATTATGAGTATTATTAGACTGAGTCTTTTATAGAAATATTCTGCTGATGTAGCCCCAAAGTTAATGATAGATGTCTTCCATCCTGTCTCCATCTCAGTTTCCTGGCCATATATTGATCTTCTTGATTGGTGTTGACAAACACAAGGCTTGTGTTGACTTCCTTCTTAACATAAGGAAGGTTGCAAACATTTCCTTTATCACTGTCCCAATCTTATCAGAGTTTACTTTTCAGATCTCATTAGCAGGCTTTAACCACAGTCCAGCAAGCAGGTACTTAGTCATTGCAGGCCTTAATATTATACTGGTGTCTCCAAAATTATTAGCTCCACTCATACAACTTCCATGTTTCCATTCATTCACATGCATCATTATATCAAATCTGCTTATTGAATTTCTTATTACATGTCATGTGATGAACACAATAGCTAGCCATTATTTATGTGGGTGGCTCAGTAGTATTTAATTAATATGATGAGTAAGAAGAGTTCTGATAGTGCAGCCATTATCAAAATGTTATCCTTATTAAGGCTTGTATTAAGTGCATTCCTAGCACTTTAAATGGTACGATATAAGTGATCACTGGTTTTGAATGGTATGTGTATGAAGCATACTGTAGTACAGTGTTTCTCAACCTTTCTAATGCTGCAACCCCTTAATACAGTTCCTCATGTTGCATTGACCCCCCAACCATAAAATTATTTTTGTTGCTACTTCATAACTGTCATTTTACTACTGTTATGAATTGTAATGTAAATATCTGATATGCAGGATGTATTTTCATTCCCTGGACCAAATTTGGCACAAATACCCAATACTCCCAAATTTGAATACTGGTGCGGTTGGGGAGGATTGATTTTGGCATTTGGGAGTTGTAGTTGCTGGGATTTATAGTTAACCTTCAATCAAATAGTATTCTGAACTTTACCAACAATGGAATTGAACCAAACTTGGCACACAGGATTCCCATGACCAACAGAAAATACCCGAAAGGTTTGGTGGGCATTAACCTTGAGTTTTGGAGTTGTAGTTCACCTACATCCAGGGAGCACTGTGGGCTCAATCAATGATAGATCTGGACCAAACTTGACATGGACACTAAATATGCCCAAATGTGAACATCAGTGGAGTTTGGGGGAAACAAACCTTGACATTTGGGTGTTGTAGTTGGTGGGATTTATAGTTCACCTGCAATCAAAGAGCATTCTGAACTCCACCAATGATGGAATTGAACCGAACTTGGCACACAGAACTCCCACGACCAAGAGAAAATACTGGAAGGGTTTGGTGGGCATTGACCTTTTAATTTTGGAGTTGTAGTTCATTCTGAATCCTGCCAACTAGAGAATTGGGCCAAATGTCTCACACAGAAACCCCATGACTTACAGAAAATACTGTGATTTCTGATGGTCTTTGGCGACCCCTCTAACACTCCTTCGCGACCCCCCCAGGGGTCCCGACCCCCAGGTTGAGAAATGCTGCTGTAGTACATCCATAGTGATGTACACTGCTGTATCATTTTGCCATGAAACCCCTCTGTTGGATCTTGGTCGGATCTTCCAATTATGGCAACCTTCAGGCAGTTCCCCTTGGATCAGTTCTGCAGTGCATGAATCCACGTCTGTTGGCAAATGTGAAATCAACTGTGTCTCCTGTCCAAACAGTGCAAATTTATTATTATTATTATTATTATTATTATTATTATTATTATTATCTTTATTTGTACCCCGCCACCATCTCCCCAAGGGACTCGGTGAGGCAACAACAACAAAAGCAATAAAGCATCAATACAAGCAATTAAAAAACATAGACAATAAAATACACAACATTATCAAAAAAGCAACACATAATTAAAACAGTGGGAAGGCCAAATGTAGAGTTAAAATTGGAAATAATGCTGGGCCATGAACGAAAGGTGATACTAGTGTTTGTGGAGGGCATACAAGCAGACTCAGGGAAATGTAAAGTGCTTTGGAGGACAAAGTGCTATGGGATTCATTATTCCGGGAAGGCACACTGGAACAGCTCCTCCTGAAGACTGCCAAGGTTGGGGCCTGTCTGATGTCTTTAGGGAGTGAGTTCCAGAGTCGAGGGGCCACCACCGAAAAGGCCCTCTCCCTCGTCCCCACCAAACGCGCCTGCTGGTGGGATCGAGAGCAGGGCCTCTCCGGAAGATCGAAGGGATCATAGAATCATAGAATCAATCAAAGAGTTGGAAGAGACCTCATGGGCCATCCAGTCCAACCCCTGCCAAGAAGCAGGAATATTGCATTCAAATCACCCCTGACAAATGGCCATCCAGCCTCTGCTTAAAAGCCTCCAAAGAAGGAGCCTCCACCACACTCCGGGGCAGAGAGTTCCACTGCTGAACGGCTCTCACAGTCAGGAAGTTCTTCCTAATGTTCAGATGGAATCTCCTCTCTTGTAGTTTGAAGCCATTGTTCCGCGTCCTAGTCTCCAAGGAAGCAGAAAACAAGCTTGCTCCCTCCTCCCTGTGGCTTCCTCTCACATATTTATATATGGCTATCATATCTCCTCTCAGCCTTCTCTTCTTCTGGCTAAACATGCCCAGTTCCCTAAGCTGCTCCTCATAGGGCTTGTTCTCCAGACCCTTGATCATTTTAGTCGCCCTCCTCTGGACACATTCCAGCTTGTCAATATCTCTCTTGAATTGTGGTGCGGGTTCGTATACAGAGATGCGATCATGTAGGTGGGCGGGTCCCAAACCATTCAGGGCTTTATAGGTAAGAACCTGAACCTTGAATTTGGTGAGTTAGAACAGGCCAACGTGTCCAGCTTGTGACTGCCTCCCTCATTCTTCTTACCTCTTATCATGGAGCAAAAACAGCTTGACCTCAGGGGAAAGGAAATTAATCTCAGCCATAGTTGCTGTGTGTTTTGAGTCAATAGTTCCATCAGCAATTAAACAAAGCGAGAAAAGCTTACCATGAGGAAGAAGAAGAAAAAATCTTTTTGCCTGCCCTCATGCCAAAAGCTTACTGTTCCCATTCATAACCTGAAGGAATTCATGCCAGTCCAAAGAGAAGTGGCACACACCTGTTTGTTGGTCCCTGAAATGACTGTAAGTCACAAGGGCTGGCGAACATCCAAAGCTTGGACCTTCTGGGAAATGAACAGCACACGGTGCATTTGATGCTCTTGAAGGTGTGGTTATGAACGGACCAGGCACCTTGGCATATGTTAGTTATATGTGCGTCACTCTTTTCCACATAAATGAACCTAGTCACTTAAAACAACACCGGATAACAGTACTGGATAGGGCACATTGTATCTGATTATATTGCCAGCTTACAATTAAGGTTTAACTGCAAACCAGGATATGAAACCATGGATAGAAATGGGTTTGTAAACCATGATTTGTGTCCACTGTGATATAGTGAAGATAAAGTTTATTGATTAGTCCACTGACCATATCAACATATCAACAGTAAAAGACAAAAACAGGAAAATACACAGATACTAATCACTGTCCTAAAACTCATATATTAAAACACAATTAAAACTTGATTAATTAAAAGATAAAAATCATTTAAAATATCATTGTTAAAATGCCAAAGGGAAAAAACTGTATGCTGCCTTTATAGACTTTAGTGCTGCATTTGATACTGTAAATAGAGAGATGTTATGAATGAAACCATGATATAGTGATGTAGCTGTACTGGTGAAAACCATGGCAGTATCCTTGTTTTGTTCCCCAGACTCTTTACTTTCAAAAGTGACGAGTAAGTCTTGCTGGAGTTTCCATATACATGCCTTCTTAGAGCGCTATGATAATAATTGTGATGTCCAATTCTGGGCACCACAATTGAAGGGACATGTTGACAAGCTGGGATGTGTCCAGAGGAGGGTGACTAAAATGATCAAGGGTCTGGAGAACAAGTCCTAAGAGGAGCGGCTTAAAGAGCTGGACATGTTTAGCCTGCAGAAGAGAAGGCTGAGAGGAGACATGATAGCCATGTATAAATATGTGAGAGGAAGTCATAGGGAGGAGAGAGCAAGGTTGTTTTCTGTTGCCCTGGAGAGTAGGACGCGCAACAATGGTTTCAAACTTCAAGAAAGGAGATTCCATCTGAACATTAGGAAGAACTTCCTGACTGTGAGAGCTGTTCAGCAGTGGAACTCTCTGCCCGGAGTGTGGTGGAGGCTCCTTCTTTGGAAGCTTTTAAACAGAGGCTGGATGGCCATCTGTTGGAGGTGCTTTGAATGCAATTTTCCTGCTTCTTGTCAGGGGGTTGGACTGGATGGCCCACAAGGGCTCTTCCAACTCTATGATTCTAGGAGTTGACTTGTCATGGGAAAACTTGTGCTTTGGTTTAAGCTCTAGTCATGCTTTCTGGCAGAATTCTCAGAGATGCAATCTAAAAGAGTAACTTTTCTTTGTGTTGTCAAAGGTTTTCACAGCCAGAATTACTGTGTTGCTGTAATTTTTTCAGGCTATGTGATCATATTCTTCTAGTAGCATTCACTCCTGATGTTTTGCCTGCATCTGTGGCAAGCATCCTCAGAGGTTTCATTGGCAGTGAAACAAGTGTAGTGTGTGTGCGCACTATGGATAGAGCTAATATCACATGGCTAAGAGTTGCTGGATTTCCACAAAGGGTCTGTCTTTTAACTCTCACGTAGAAAAGGCAGTTAGGAATTCATTAATATCCTATCTGACCTTGACAACTATGCAAGATCAGGCCTGGTTAGTAGTTGAATAGGGGGCTGCCAAGGAATACCAGATGCTAAGCTTTATATCAGAGGCAGGGAGGAATTCAGGTGACACCTGAGTATTTTTGCGCAAGTGAAACCTGTAGAATTCATTGTATTGCTACAAGTGGATAGGCAACTAGAAGGCTGAGAGAATGTGACTTATCCCAGATCACTCAGTAGGTTTCCATGGTTGAGCAGGGATTCAAACTGTGATCTCCCAAGTGTCCTACAGAGTATTTACACTGTTGGATTAATGTAGTTTGAGACCACTTTAACTGCCATGGCTCAACGCCTCCTGCCTCCTCATTGGCTGAGCAGCCGAAGCGGGGCTAGCGCTCTGATTAGACAGAATACAGCCTAACTGATGACTCCAGCCAATCAGCACGAAGCTGGCACAGGGGGCGGGCGTGGAAAATTTGAATTTTGACAGTTCTGTATTTCTATAAATATTGAGTTTTTGCACCCCTTGAGCATGTCGTCTCCTGGGCAAATTATTGCGGTTGTCATCCGTTCCAGATGGATTGAAATAAACATCTTGGTGGCTTTTCTTCAACTTGGTGAGATTTTATTGGGAAAAAATTATGGAAAAATTCCTTTGGGTGCTTGCTGTCTCGCCAGGGTCCCAGATCCTCTTTTTGGGTCTGGCCAGTCTCTGCTTTGCTGGGGCCTCCCAAATTCGTCCTCGACATCACTATACCATGCTGGTTGCTGGCTGTGCTCTAAAAGAATGCTGATGATCAATTGTACTTGGAGACACATCATCTGCCTAAAGGAAGGAGTGGGCACATCCCAGAATATAATGTATATTCTTCCAGAGCTCTGGAGCTATACTAATCCGGCCATCATTTTGGCAAGCAGAAATGATGTGTCATTTCTGGTTACCTTTTGGCCTACTATGACAAGTTTTCTGGGATGGAAGCACTCCCCAAATAAGATGGCTAAGTAATCTTCAGGCTTTCAAAGTTTTCTTCCTTAATCAATTGTTTTTAATTACAGGATGTTTGCTGGAGATATGGGAGGATCAGTGGGGGTTCTGATGAGTGATGGCTATACGACACCCACTATATCGTCTCCTATTCCAGGTAGTTCTGATCCACTATTTTTTTTAGTCACCAAAGAGGGCATTCTCCCTTATTCCTCTCATGTTTTCCAAATCTGTACATTGCCAAGAAAGATAATGTGACTAAGTCAGCAAGCAAAAGTTTCCATCTCACGCAAAAGGAGATATGATGGCAAAAGTCTGACATGGGGAAATGCAGAAATGTTCTCTTATGAGAAGCAACAGGAAAGCATTTGCTAATATTACAATAACTCTTTATTGGATTACAATCCCCAGCATGGCACCTGGGGAGAAATTCCGGTAGGTTTGATCTCAATAGTAAATGTTTCAAGCCGTGCAACATTAGCCAATAAAACAATATTTAGTTGCTATAATTGGTTTTCCCCTTTCTACACTGTGAGTTTTTTCTTCTCATAATTCATATTCCTAGTCATATCACTCGATCCCACCTCTGCCAAGTGTTTATCTGTTATGAACTGGGCACTGTAATGTTAAGAGGACATTGGCATTAAGGAGACAAAGATTCCTTTCTGGAATAAGGTTGATGCAAAATCAATGAAAAGTCTACTTTTAGCATTTCTTACCTTCAGGGAGTTCCACATCAGCATTTTTTGGGTTGTTTTTTTTCAGTGACAAAACACGTTTCTAATCTCACACTTCTCCTATTTCCTTCATCCTTTTCTCTATGCCAGGGGTCCTCAAACTATGGCCCAGGGGCCGGATACGGCCCTCCAAGGTCATTTATCCGGCCCTCGCTCAGGGTCAACCTAAGTCTGAAATGACTTGAAAGCACACAACAACAACAACAACAACAACAACAACAACAACAACAATCCATCTCATCAGCCAAAAGCAGGCCCATACTTCCCATTGAAATTTTATATTTGTTTTAAATTGTACTTCATTGTTTAAATTGAACTGGCTTCACAGTTCTCAGTGTCTATGCCAGAGTTTTTAAGGTTGACTTTGAGCCCATCTTTAAATCTCTTTTCCTGCCCACCAACATTCCATTTTCCGATCTTGAGTTCGGAGTTGAGCAACTGCTTTGGGAGACGGTGGTTGGGCATCCGGACAACATGGCCGGTCCAGCGGAGTTGATGGCGGAGGACCATCACTTCGATGCTGGTGGTCTTTGCTTCTTCCAGCACGCTGACATTTGTCCACTTGTCTTCCCAAGAGATTTGCAGGATTTTCCGGAAGCAACACTGATGGAATCATTCCAGGAATTGCATGTGATGTTTGTAGATAGTCCACGTCTCACAGGTGTATAGCAGGGTTGGGAGGACAATAGCTATATAACCAAGCGCCTTGGTATCCCTACAGATGTCCCAGTCCTCAAACACTCTCTGCTTCATTTGGAAAAATGCTGCACTTGCAGAGCTCAGGAGGTGTTGTATTTCGGTGTCAATGTTGACTTTGGTGGAGTTCAAAGCAGATAATGTGGATTATATGGCAGTGTAGAAGGGGCCATAGTTCACTTCTGCCTGATCTGTGTTGAGGTCGAAGACTAGGAATGTGGTGAAGAGGTCCTCCTGAAATACTGTACATATTTAGAAATATATACTAAAACAAATGCTAAACCACATTCTAAATGTCTCAAATCATGAATGTATCAAAGGAATCTTTCCACAGACAACCAGCATGACCAAGGATTCTTCAGCATCATAGAATGGATGAACAGCCATATTTCGGAAGCCTGCAAAACTTTGGAAAAAAAGTGATCTGCATAACATATACAT
Organism: Anolis sagrei; assembly: GCF_037176765.1. Taxonomy (NCBI): domain Eukaryota; kingdom Metazoa; phylum Chordata; class Lepidosauria; order Squamata; family Anolidae; genus Anolis; species Anolis sagrei. The sequence continues at coordinate 50,391,369 of NC_090026.1, read as the reverse complement.
CAAACCAACTCTACCAGTGCAAACTGGTATGGAAAACCAAGGGCCCAAAACAGAGGTGATGATTTTAAAAATATAAATGACTTGCCCCAAAATGAGGCGCACCTCTTCCTCTGCAATGTAGAACAAGCAGCCACAAATAAGTCAAACAAGTGAACCAAGCTTAGCAGGAGGGCTAAAAATACAACAGGTTCAACAGACAGTTGGTTGCGAGAAAAAGTGGAAAGAAAAAAAATGCCTTCATGCCCCCAAATAAACTGAATCCAGCCAATGTTCCCGGAACTTTAGCTCCCCTGGCACAGCTTAATGACATTTGTCTGAGGCTTTTCCTGAGTGTAAATTCAATGGGAAACGCTTAAAGGTAGAGTTCCCGGTGAAATGCAGCAGCAAGGCAGTTGTCACTCAGTCTTGGAGCCCTTCCTGCTTACATGACTTGCACCTGTATTGATCTGTCACTTTTATACCCCACTCTCCCTTTGCGGAGTCTGCAGTAAGTTATGCAGTCCAGGCAATGTGCATTTACTAACCAGAACAAAGCCCTGTGGTGTTCTGTTCAGCTGACTTTATTTCCTTGCCCAGAGGGTTAAAAAGTCACTTTTTAAGAATGTAATTTCCAGAACCCCCAATTTGCTGGACCTACTTAGCATAGGTCCCAGCTAAGTATAAATAGAATTATCATAGAATCATAGAATCAAAGAGTTGGAAGAGACCTCATGGGCCATCCAGTCCAACCCCCTGCCAAGAAGCAGGAATATTGCATTCAAATCACCCCTGACAAATGGCCATCCAGCCTCTGCTTAAAAGCTTCCAAAGAAGGAGCCTCCACCACACTCCGGGGCAGAGAGTTCCACTGCTGAACGGCTCTCACAGTCAGGAAGTTCTTCCTAATGTTCAGATGGAATCTCCTCTCTTGTAGTTTGAAGCCATTGTTCCGCGTCCTAGTCTCCAAGGAAGCAGAAAACAAGCTTGCTCCCTCCTCCCTGTGGCTTCCTCTCACATATTTATACATGGCTATCATATCTCCTCTCAGCCTTCTCTTCTTCAGGCTAAACATGCCCAGTTCCCTAAGCCGCTCCTCATAGGGCTTGTTCTCCAGACCCTTTATCATTTTAGTCGCCCTCCTCTGGACACATTCCAGCTTGTCAATATCTCTCTTGAATTGTGGTGCCCAGAATTGGACACAATATTCCAGGTGTGGTCTAACCAAAGCAGAATAGAGGGGTAGCATTACTTCCTTAGATCTAGAATTGTTTCCTTTGCCCTTATAATCCAGTTCAAATCAGACTATCTGGATTTTATATTTAAGTGTAGAAGGGGCCTTACCTTCTACACCAGTGTTTCTCAACCTGGAGGTCGGGACCCCTGTGGGGGTCGCGAGGGGATGTCAGAGGGGTCGCCAAAGACCATCAGAAAACAGTATTTTCTGTTGGTCATGGGGGTTCTGTGTGGAACGTTTGGTCCAGTTCTGTCACTGGTGGGGTTCAGAATGCTATTTCATTGTGGGTGAACAATAAATCCCAACAACTACAACTCCCAAATGGCAAAGTCTATTTTCTCCAAACTCTACCAGTGTTCACATTTGGGCATATTGAGTATTTGTGCCAAGTTTGATTCAGATCCATCATTGCTTGAATCCACAGTCTGGATATAGGTGAACTACAACTCCAAAAACTCAAGGTGAATGTCCACCAGATCTTCCCAATATTTTCTCTTGGTCATGGGAATTCTGTGTGCCATGTTTGATTCAATTCCATCATTGATGGAGTTCAGAAGGCTCTCTGATTTAAGGTGAACTATAAATCCCAGCAACTCCAGCATTACCAAATGACAAAATCAGTCACCCCCAACCCCACCAGTATTCAAATTTTGGGTGTATCAGGTATTTGTGCCAAATTTGGTCCAGTGACTGAAAATACATCCTGCATATCAGATATTTACATTACAATTCATAACAGTATCAAAATTACAGTTACGAATTAGCAACGAAAATTGCGTTATGGTTGGCGATTACCGCAACATGAGGACCTGTACTAAGGGGTCGCGGCATTAGGAAGGTTGAGAACCACTGTTCTACACTGAAATATAAAATCCAGATTGTCTGATTTGAACTAGATTATATGGCAATGTAGACTCATATAATCCAGTTCAAAGCAGATACAGTGTTCCATCACTACTTTTAGCGGACTTGCTGTTTTGCGGGGTTTTGAAAATATTAATAAAATAAATAAATATTAAATATTTACATCCAGTGGAGACCAGGCACCCCAGAAGTGCAACGGCCTATGTCACAGTGGGGAAGGCCTGCCTCCGTCTGCGTGGCTCTGGAGGAGTTGATGGTGGAGGACCATCGCTTCCATGCTGGTGGTCTTTGCTTCTTCTAGCATGCTGACATTTGTCTGCTTGTCTTCCCAAGAGATTTGCAGGATTTTCCGGAGGCAGCACTGGCCATGTTGTCCAGATGACTGACCACCGTCTCTCAAGACAGTTGCTCTACTCTGAACTCAAGAACGAATAATGGAACATTGGAGGGCAGGAAAAGAGATTTAAAGATGGGCTCAAAGCCAACCTTAAAAACTTTAGCATAGACACTGAGAACTGGGAAGCCCTGGCCCTTGAGCGCTCCAGCTGGAGGTCTGCTGTGAGCAGCAGTGCTGTAGAATGTGAAGAGGCACAAATGGAGGGCGAAAGGGAGAAATGTGCCAAGAGGAAGGGACATCAAGCCAACCCTGACCGGGACTGCCTTCCACCTGGAAACCAATGCCCTCACTGCGGGAGAAGATGCAGATCAAGAATTACTTACTTTACTTACTTACTTAGGCGATCCCTCGTTGGCCGAGTAGGATAGTCTTCCAGGATCAGTTTTCTGGTGGATCCGTAGGTGACTGTGGAGCCCTAATTTTGATAAAAGGAAGCCATTTCCGAAAAGACATTTATTTTATGCCACATTTGGTGACTACAAGGCTTGAATGAAAAGTAATGCCTCCACCTTCGTAACTCCTCAACAGATGGCAGTACTGGTATGCAGCAGGTACTGGCTTGTTCAGTAGACTCTCCTCTACAGTTCTATTTTGGCGGGAAGCCTTAGCATTGAACGGTTGTGTTGTTAAAGGGTGAAGTTTGGAACCCTGCACAGATGATTGGTCAATGTGACTTAAGCAACATGCAGTCATTGAATTCTTGACAGCAGAAGGTGTCACCCCAAAGGAGATTCATCAGAGAATGCAAGCTGTTTATGTTGATTGTGATGATGTGAGTACTGTGCATTGTTGGGTGAGTAAGTTTAAATATAGAGGTGAGAACTTCTGACTTTCATGACAAAGAAAGAGTTGGGTGCCCTGTGACAGCAACCACTAAGTTTCACGAACAAAAGGTTGACAGATTGATTCAGGACAATTGTCGCATCATTCAGAGAGAAATTTCAAGCATAACCAGCATTTCACAAGAACGTGTGGGTCACATTATTGCTTTGCTTGGCCATGGGAAGATCTGTGCACGATGGGTACCCAGGATGCTGACGCCTAAAATGAAAGCGCACAGACTTGAAACTTCAGAGACTGGGTCTCACCACTGTACGACATCCTCCATACAGTCCAGATTTAGCACCGTCTGACTTCCATCTGTTCCTTATAATGAAAGAAGATCTGCAGGGACGTCATTATGCTTCTGATGAAGACATTGAGAGAACTTGGGGTCCTTGTGGAAAATAAGTTAAACATGAGCCAATAATGTGATGCGGTGGCAAAAAAAGCCAATGGGATTTTGGCCTGCATCAATAGGAGTAATAATAATAATAATAATAATAATAATAATTCTTTATTTATACCCCACCACCATCTCCCCAAGGAGTATAGTGTCTAGATCCAGGGAAGTCATGCTACCCCTCTAATCTGCCTTGGTTAGACCACACCTGGAATAAGGTGTCCAATTCTGGGCACCACAACTGAAGAGAGATATCGACAAGCTGGAATGTATCCAGAGGAGAGCGACTAAAATGATAAAGGGTCTGGAGAACAAGCCCTGTGAGGAGCGGCTTAAAGACCTGGACATGTTTAGCCTGAAGAAGAGAAGGCTGAGAGGAGACATGATAGACATGATATAAATATGTGAGAGGAAGCCACAGGGAGGAAGGAGCAAGCTTGTTTTCTGCTTCCTTGGAATCTAGGACGCGGAACAATGTCTTCAAACTACAAGAGAGGAGATTCCATCTGAATATTAGGAAGAACTTCCTGACTGTGAGAGCCGTTCAGCAGTGGAACTCTCTGCCCTGGGGTGTGGTGGAGGCTCCTTCTTTGGAAGTTTTTAAACAGAGGCTGGATGACCATATGTCGGGGGTGCTTTGAATGCAATTTTCTTGCTTCTTGGCAGAATGGGGTTGGACTGGATGGCCCATGAGGTCTCTTCATACTCTTATGATTCTATGAACTGTGAGACGCTGGTTGCGGAAACAAAGTGCCGACTTCTTCCATGACGGAAAAGTGAATAGTGGCAATTAAAGAACACATTCTAAGGATTATTTCTGCATTTGATTTATTAAAATATTCCCATCCAAACCCAAGTAACGAAGGTGGAGGCATTACTTTTCATTCAACCCTCATATATACTCTATTTATGTGTTTCATTCACTCCCCTCAGGGGGGAAAAATCCATAACTTTCCTCAGAAGGAGCCCTTTCATAGCCTTATTGCCCACAAATTATGAATTCTCACCAGACAGTGAGAGAGATTGCGAGAGTGTGTGCCAGGCACTGCAAGGAAGACACACAAACACACTCCTATTACTTTACAGTCTCCCAAACAAGGCGCTGTAAAACCCGACACACAACACACGCTATTATCGCAATGACGATCATAAGCACACACTGTTGGCTCCTGTTGGCGTCATTCACGTTGGCAACGATACACAGGACTGGGGAATTGAAAAACTTCCCACCCCTGTCTTTTTCCTATCCTCTCTCATGTCTCAGAAACCTGAGCTTTTGTCCCGCTTAGAACTTACAAAAACCATAATAAATATAATAACACTATGTAACACGATTTTTGTTCCTGGGTTGTAAATGTCATTTTCTATTTGCTTCTATCATAAAATAGGGAAAAGTTCTACTAAAATGCAAAAAACTTGTTTTAGGAGGACAGCCTGCAGCACATTTTGCTATAGTTTTTCAATGAATATCTCATGGCCCTTCCACACAAAATATCAAGGCAGAAAATCCCACAATATATACTTTGAACCGGATTATCTGAGTCCATACTCAAATAATGTGGGATTTTCTGTCTTGATATTCTGGGATATAGTTAAAACTTGTGTGCCAGCTGCGCCCGTAGCTTGGGAAGTCTGACTTGGCCACGGTAGTCCACACTCTGGTTACATCCCGTATAGACTACTGCAACGCACTCTACGTGGGGCTGCCTTTGAAGACTGCCTGGAAGCTTCAAATGATCCAGCAGAAGGCAGCCAGATTGTTAACAGGAGCGGCACTCTGGGAGCATACACCTCCTCTGTTGCACCAGCTCCACTGGCTGCCAGTCTGCTACTGGGCACAATTCAAAGTGCTGGCTTTAGCCTACAAAGTCCTAAACCGTTCTGGCCCAATCTACCTGTCCGAATGTATCTCCCCTTATGAACCATCTAGGACCTTAAGATCGTCCAGGGAGGCCCTGCTCTTGTTCCCACCTTCATCACAAGTATGGTTGGCAGGGACGAGAGAGAGAGCGCCTTCTCAGTGGTGGCCCCTCAGCTATGGAATATCAGATTGGCTCCCTTCCTCTTAACATTTCGGAGAAAAGTTAAAACATGGTTGTTTGAGCAAGCATTTACAAATGCAGAGTAACTGACATAGGAAACCGAATGACTAGACCAGGGGTCCTCAAACTAAGACCCGAGGGCCGGATTTACCTGGCCCTTGCTCAGGGTCAAGCTAAGTCTGAAACGAGTTGAAAGCACACAACAACAACAACAACAACAACAACAACAATCTTATCTCACCAGCCAAAAGCAGGCCCACATTTCCCATTGAAATACTAATAAGAGTATATTTGTTTAAATTGTTCTTCATTATAATTATTGTGTTGTTTTAAAGTGTTTTTTGCACTACAAATAAGATATGTGCAGTGTTCATAGGAATTCATTTATGTTTTTTTTTTCAAATTATAATCCGGCCCTCCAAAAGTTTGAGGGACTGTGACCTGGCCCTCTGTTTAAAAAGTTTGAGGACCCCTGACAATGGACAATTGGACAATGTTTTTTAATAAGGAGACGCTAATGAAGTTGTTTTTTTATTGCTTCTGTTGTGGTTTTATTTTGTTTTAATGTTTTAAATTGTATCATAATATTATGTGTACTGATTTGCTGTAAACCGCCTTGAGTCGCCGACAGGCTGAGAAAGGCGGTATACAAATACATTATGTAAATAAATAAATAAATAAATAAATAAATAGTATATATTTATTCATTTAAAACATTTATACCCCACCCTTTTCCAACTCTGAAGAAGGGCTCAGGGCAGCTTCCAACAGGCAACCATTCAGTGCTGACACAATATGAAACAGCATAAAATACAACCATATACATTAAAACAGTTATAAATATACATTAAAAACAGTTTGCCAGGTTAAAATTGTCATTCAAATCAGTCCATTGTGGTCAAATAGTCTTATCTTCACCAGTAAATCGGTCTATTCTGCAAACACTTGAAATTTAACTTTCTTCCAGAAGGTCAGGAGGAAGGGGGCAGATTTTAATTAATTAATGTGATTTAATGTTTTAAATGTATTTAATGTATTTAAATACATAATAAAATGGATTTTATTATGTATTTATTATGTGTACATTGGAGGCATCGAATTGTTGCAGGCTGGAAGCCACTCTGAGAAGGGCGGGGTACAAATATCTGAAATAAATAAAAATAAATATCCTCTATCAGTGCCCCTGCAACTCTGACAGTATCAGTATTTACTTGAGTCTAATGTTCTGGCCCCGCTTACCTGTACGAACGTATCTCTTACTATGAACCATCACAGAGATTAAGACCTTCTAGGGAGGCTCTGCTCCCGGTCCCGCTTCTGTCGCAAGTGAAGTTGGTGGGGACAAGAGACAGAGCCTTCTAAGTGGTGGCTCCTCAGCTCTAGAACTCTCTCCCCAGTGAGATTAGCTCAGCACCCTCCCATCTGCCCTTTAGAAAGAAAAGAAAAGATGTGGTTATGGGACCAAGCCTTTGGTTAGTAAAGTAATGCAGTGCAAAGAATAATGAGGAAATATGTGCGATGACAATCATCAGAATGTCTACAGTGTACGATGTTTTGATCATTTTAATATTTATCTAGGATGTTTTTAATGCTTTGTTTTAATGTTTTAATGATGTTTTTGTCTTATTTTTAATGATTTTAATTTATAGTGTTTGAGTTTAGTTATTAATTTGGCATTGAATTTTTTCTATTAATGTGTTGTAAACCACCTTGAGTCCCCCCTGGGGTCAGAAAGGCAGAACTGTGCACTTTATATGCTTCTAAAAATTTGTATACTTACTTATGTATGTTTTATTGCTTAATGTTAATCATTTTAACTGTTTATTTTTTATTGTTAGTACAGGTTTTTACAGGCATTGAATTTTTGCCGGAATTGTAAGCCAGGCTGTGGCGCAGCTAGTTAGTAGTCAGCTGTATTAAATCACTACTGACTGAGAGGTCATGAGTTCGAAGCCAGCCCAGGTCGGAGTGAGCTCCCGCCCATTAATAGTCTAGCTTGCTGTTGACCTATGCAGCCTGAAAGACAGTTGCATCTTTCAAGTAGAAAATTTTTGACTGTTTAGAACTGGATTATATGAGTCTACACAGCCATATGATCCAGATAATCAAAGATAATCCAAGTTATCTGTTTAGAACTGGATTATATGAGTCTACACAGCCATATGATTAAGATAATCAAAAATAATCCAGATTATCTGTTTAGAACTGGATTATATGAGTCTACACAGCCATATGATGAAGATAATCAAAATAATCCAGATTATCTGTTTAGAACTGGATTATATGACTCTACACAGCCATATGATCAAGATAATCAAAAATAATCCAGATTATCTGTTTAGAACTGGATTATATGAGTCTACATTGCCATATAATCCAGCTCAAATCAGATAATCTGGATTTTTCAGGGGCCCTTCTACACTACCCTATAATTCAGAATATTAAGGCAGAAAATGCACAATACCTGCTTTGAACTGGACTATCTGGGTCCACACTGCCACGTAATCCAGTTCAACGTAGATTTTGTTTGTTTGTTTATTTGTTCTTTGTTTTTTCTCTCTCTCCCCCCCCCCCCCCTTCTTCTTCTTTTAATGTATATACATATATTGCTTTGTTTTTAACTGTGTTGAAAATGGATTACATGGCAGTGTGGACTCATATAATCCAGGCACCTTTCACACAGTTGTGGAAAGATTATTAAAATAAACAGATAACCTGGATTATCTTTGATTGTCTGGATTATATGGCTGTGTAGACTCATATAATCCAGTTCTAAACAGATAATCTGGATTATTTTTATTATCTGGATTAAATGGCTGTGTAGACTCATATAATCCAGTCCTAAACAGATAACCTGGATTATTTTTGATTGTCTGGATTATATAGCAGTGTAGACTCATATAATCCAGTTCTAAACTGATAACATGGAATATCTTTGATTATCTGGATTATATAGCAGTGTAGACTCATAAATTCCAGTTGTAAACAAATAACCTGGATTTTTTTTAATTATCTGGATTATATTTATTTATTTACATTTATTTACAGCATTTATATACCGCTTTTCTCACCCCTAGGGGGACAGTGTAGACTCATATAATACAGTTCTAAACAGATAATCTGGATTTTTTTTTATTATATGGCAGTGTAGACTCATATAATCTAGTTCCAAACAGATACCCTGGATTATCTTTGATTGTCTGTTTTATATTGCAGTGTAGACTCATATAATCCAGTTCTAAACAGATAATCTGGATTATTTTTATTATCTGGGTCATATGGCTGTGTAATCAGATAATCAAGTTCTAAGCAGATAACCTGGATTATCTTTGATTGGATTATACAGCAATGTAGACTCATATAATCCAGTTCTAAACTGATAACATGGAATATATTTGATTATCTGGATTATATGGCAGTGTAAACAGATAACCTGGATTATTTTTATTATCTGGATTATATGGCTTGTAAAAAATCCGGTTTTAAACAAATAACCTGGATTATTTTTTGATTTTCTGGATTATATGACAGTGTACAATCCAGTTCTAAAAAGATAATCTGGATTATCTTTGATTATCTGGATTATATGGCAGTGTAGACTCATATAATCCAGTTCTAAACAGATAATCTGGATTTTTAATTATACGGCAGTGTAGACTCATATAATCTAGTTCCAATCAATTATCGTTGGTTGTCTGTTTTATATTGCAGTGTAGACTCATATAATCCAGTTCCAAACAGATAACCTGGATTATCTTTGATTATCTGGATTATATGGCAGAGTAGACTCATATAATCCAGTTCTAAATAATCTGGATTATTTTTTATTATCCAGGTTTTATGACAGTGTAGACTCATATAATCCGGTTCTAAATAATCTTGGATTATTTTTGATTATCCGGGTTTTATGACAGTGTAGACTCATATAATCCGGTTCTAAATAATCTGAATTATTTTTGATTAACCGGATTTTATGACAGTGTAGACTCATATAATCTGGTTCTAAATAATCTTGAATTATTTTTGATTATCCGGGTTTTATGACAGTGTAGAGTCATAGAATCCAGTTATAAATAATCTGAATTATTTTTGATTATCCGGATTATATGACAGTGTAGACTCATATAATCCGGTTCTAAATAATCTGAATTATTTTTGATTATCCTGGTTTTATGACAGTGTGGACTCATATAATCCGGTTCTAAATAATCTGAATTATTTTTATTATCCGGGTTTCATGACAGTGTAGACTCATATAATCGGGTTCTAAATAATCTTAATTATTTTTATTATCCGGGTTTCATGAAAGTGTAGACTCATATAATCCAGTTCTAAATTGATAACTTGGAATATCTTTGATTATCTGGATTACATAGCAGTGTAGACTCATATAATCCAGTTCTAAACAGATAATCTGGATTATTTTTATTATCTGGATTATATGATAGTGTAGACTCATATAATCCAGTTCTAAATTGATAATTTGGAATATCTTTGATTATCTGGAATACATAGCAGTGTAGACTCATATAATCCAGTTCTAAACAGATAATCTGGATTATTTTTATTATCTGGATTATATGATAGTGTAGACTCATATAATCCAGTCCTAAAAAGATAATCTGGATTATCTTTGATTATCTGGATTATATGACAGTGTAATTCACTTCTAAACATAATCTGGATTATTTTTGTTATCTGGATTATATAGCAGCGTAGACTCATATAATCCAGTTCTAAACATATAATCTGGATTTTTTTTATTATCCGGATTATATGTTTGTGTAGACTCATATAATCCAGTTCTAAACATATAATCTGGAATTTTTTTATTATCCGGATTATATGTTTGTGTAGACATATAATCCACTTCTAAACAGATAATCTGGATTTTATTATATGGCAGTGTAGACTCATATAATCCACTTCTAAACAGGTAATCTGGTTTATTTTTGATTATCCGGATTATATGTTTGTGTAGACTCATATAATCCAGTTCTAAACAGATAATATGGTTTATCTGGTTTGATTACCTGGATTATATGGCAGTGTAGCTCCAACCGGAGTGTGAGCAGTCCCAGCAGTTGTGTGTCTACTATTGATTGAGTAGTGTCAGGTATGTTTCCCAACAGAGTGGCTGTCTTAGCTAGAGTAGTGTTAGTAGTTGGAGTGTTCTGTGTTACTACGAGGAGAGGAGGGGGCGTTCCGTGGGAGGCCTTGGCGCGTTTTGGAGCCGGGGGGCGGACCCTGACTCCCTCCCTCTCTCTCTCTCTCTCTCTCTCTCTCTCTCCCTTCGGGGCGGAGACGGGGGCGGGCCGAGGAGTCTCTCCTGGCCGAGGAGACGAGCCCCAGAAGGCTGACACATCCCGCGTCCGATGCTCATGCTGCGAGTCCCCGATCCGGGCTCGCTCCCGGCCCAAGTCGCCTCGGAGATGGACCACGACGAGGAGGAGGCGGCCAAGGCGAAGGCGGCGGCGTTCCTCCGGGCGCGGCGGCCCTCGGCTTACAAGATCAGCCTGCGGGGCTTCGACGGCAGCCCTTCCCCGAGAGAGGAGAGCCTTCCCCCGCTGCTGCCGCTCCTGCTGCCGGAGAGCCGCCCCCCGAAGCGGGAGGAAGAAGAGGAGACCGAGGAGGCCGAGACCCGCGCCGTGGCCACGTCCCCCGACGGGCGCTTCCTCAAGTTCGACATCGAGATCGGACGGGGCTCCTTCAAGACCGTCTACAAGGGGCTCGACACTGAGACCACCGTGGAAGTGGCCTGGTGTGAGCTGCAGGTGGGTGAGAAGCCCCCAGAGCCCCCCTGAGCGGGAGGAATGGCATGGGGCAACTTAGGCCTTCCTCCAAAGCCCCCTTCCTTTCCCCCTCCAGCCGCTTAACAATGTTAGAATGTTCAGACTGGCCAATAAGAAACCACATGCAAATTAGTAGGTCGAGATAGCTCATGCATGGGCCAACTTGAGCCTTTCAGGTGTTTTGGACCCCCTTCCTTTCCTCCCTCAGCTGCTTAAGAATGTTAGAATGTTGAGACTGGCCAATCAGAATCCATATGCAAATTAATAGGTCGAGATAGCTCATGCAGGGGCAAACTTGGGCTCTCCTTTCAAGTGTTTTGGACTCCAACTCCCATCATTCCTAATAGCCTTAGGCTCGCTCCTTCCTTTCCCTTCTCAACCACTTAAGAATGTTGAGATGGGCCAATCAGAAAACATATGCAAATTAGTAGGTCGAGATAGCTCATGCAGGGGCAAACTTGGGCTCTCCTTTCAAGTGTTTTGGACTCCAACTCCCAGCATTCCTAACAGCCTCAGGTCCCTTCCTTTTCCCCCTCAGCGGTTTAAGAATGTTAGAATGTTGAGAGTGGCCAATCAGAAACCATATGCAAATTAGTAGGTTGAGATAACTCATGCATGGGCCAACTTGGGCCTTCCTCCAGGTGTTTTGGACTCTAACTCCCATCATTCCTAACAGCCTCATCCCCCTTCCTTTTCCCCCACAGCCGCTTAAGAATTAGAGTGTTCAGGCTGGCCAATCAGAAATCATATGCAAATTAGTAAGTCAAGATAGCTCATGCATGGGCCACCTTGGGCCCTCCTTTCAGGTGTTTTGGACTCCAACTCCCAGCATTCCCAACAGCCTCAGGTCCCTTCCTTTTCCCCCTCAGCCTCTGCAGGTGAGTGAGGAGTGGTGCTAGGTATAGCCATGGGCCAACTTGGGCCCTCCAATGTTTTGGACTCCAACTCCCAGCATTCCTAACAGCTTCAGGCCCCTTCCTTCCCCCCCCCCCCCCAGCCTCTGCACATGAGTGAGAAGCCATGAGAGCACCTCAGATCTGGAGGAGTGGAGCTTGGTATAGCCACGGGTCAACTTGGGCCCTCCAGTAATTTGGACTCCAACTCCCAGCATTCCTAACAGCCTCAGGCCCCTTCCTTTTCCCCTCAGCCTCTGCAGGTGAGGGAGAAGCCCTGAGAGCCTCTCTGATCAGGAGGAGTGGAGCTCGGTATAGCCACGGGTCAACTTGGGCCCTCCAGTGTTTTGGACTCCAACTCCCAGCATTCCCAACAGCCTCAGGCCCCTTCCTTTTCCCCCTCAGCTGCTTAATAATGTTAGAATGTTGAGCCTGGCCAATCAGAAACTATATGCAAATTAGTAAGTCGAGATAGCTCATGCATGGACCAACTTGGGCCCTCCTTTCAGGTGCTTAAGTGGCTGAGAGGGACAAGGAAAGGGCCTGAGGCTGTTAGGAATGCTGGGAGTTGGAGTCCAAAACACCTGAAAGGAGGGCCCAAGTTCGCCCATGCCTGGTCTAGATCAAGGGAAGTAATTGTGCTTTTTTATTCTGCTTTGGTTAGCTCTCACCTGGAATACTTATTTGAAGGGATATCCCATTGAAAAGGTGGGCTAGCTTTGTTTTCCGCAGCTCTGGAGACCAGGACAAGGGGCAATGGGTTCAAACTACATGAAAACACAATTCCACCTCAAAGTTAGAAAGAACTGTTTGGCAGTGGTGGAGTCTTCTTCTCCAGAGGCTTGTAAGCAGAGGCTGGATGGCCATCAGTCAGGGGTGTTTTGAATGCAATTTTCCTGCTTCATGGCAGGGGTTGGACTGGATGGCCCATGAGATTCTATGATTCTATAATTCTGGATGTTTAAGCAGAGGCTGAATGGCCATTTGTGTTGATTATGCTTTTCCTGCATGGTAGGGAGTTTGGACTGAATGGCCCATGTCCAGGAACAGCCAGGAATCACAGAAAGTATAATTAGTAAAACTTGAACAGGAATACATCAACAGGAACATAGAAAACCTCCAGCATATGTTTAATCCAAACTCAAAGCTTGACTTGAACCAGGAACAAGAGAACTCAGGCTTAGCTTCTCACTCTAATGCAGCATTGCCTGAACTGAACTTAAAGTAAACAACTTGTTGTTTAATAGACACCCATAAAATCATGCAGCAATTTCTCTTCCAATTCTAGGATTCTATGATCTGTCAAAGGGCCCTTCCACACAGCTCAGGAGAATGTCAAGGCAGGTAATCTGCTTTGACTGGATTATCTGAGTCCACACTGCCATATAATCCAGTTCAATGTGGATTTTCTACAACTGTGTGGAAGGGGCCAGAGGTGTGGTTCTACATGGCCAATGGGTTTGGACTGGATGGCCCTTCCGAACTCTATGATTCTATGAAAGATAATAATAATAATAATAATAATAATAATAATAATAATCTTTATTTATACCCCACCACCATCTCTTCAAAGGGGACGGGGCGGCTTACATGAGGCCAAGCCGAGTGATACATTACAGCAGCATAAAATATAAACAACAAAATAACACCACAATAAAATAAATAAACCAATTAAGTAAAATAAACAGTACAAAATAACATAATGGTAAATAACGATGGAGGTCACTCATGTTGAAAGACCTCAGGGCAGGTGCCAGGTTAGGAAACAATTCCAATGTCATACTTAGAGCCATCCCAGGGCCCTCCCACAAAGCCATATAACCCAGAATATCAAGGCAGAAAATCCCACAATATCTGCTTAGATTAGTTAGATGAGTCCACACTGCCGGATAATCTGGGATAAGCAGAAAATCTGGGATCAGATTCCGAGATAAAATTGCACCTTTTTTCTAGATGTGTTACTGTTTAGCTTTTTTTGTGGAGGGGAAGGAGTTGGATACAGCCCAACCTATCTATCTATCTATTGGTGTCTTGTCTTGTTTGGTTCTCTTCCTAGAGTTTTTAATCTGTTTGATTGGTTGGTATGTGTTTTAATTGTTTATATATTTAGATTGTTTATATTTTAATGAGATGTGTTTGATTGTTTACCTGTGTGGCATTGAATTTTTGCTGGATTTATAAACCGCCTTGAGAGTCCCCTTCGGGGTCAAGAAAGGTAGGGCAGACATGAAGTAAATAAATAAACAAATAGAGTCCTTTGGATCACTGATTCCGACAATTGCCTTGGATAGACCACATATTATTTATATATTTAGATTGTTTATATTTTAATGAGAGGTGTTGTATTATTTACCTGTGTGACATTGAATTTTTGCTGGATTTACAAGTTGCCTTGAGTCTCCTTCGAGGTCAAGAAAGGTGGGGCAGAAATGAAGTAAATAAGTAAATAAATAAATAGAGTCCTTTGGGTCACTGATTCCAGCAATTGCATTGGATAGACCACATCAGCATTAGTTTCTTGGATATCGTTATCATGGTTTTCTATAGGCAAGCATATGTTCCGTCTCTCAAAAACTAGAGCTGATAGTGGGAAACTGGCTCCATTTATGGAATCAGAAAGTCGAATATTATCGGAAACAGGGCTAATATTTGAAGCGTCAACGTGTGTATTGGCTAATATAATGATTCCCTGAAAAGGGAGGCACATACCCGGCAAAGGATGGAAAGAGGACTAGGAGTATTTAACCAGATGAGGGAATGTTTTTGTGACACCGAAGTTCCATAGAAAGCAGAGCTTGAGAAAGTTAGGGTTTGCGACTGCAACTCACTGACTTCCCCAGCCAATATGATGGAAGTGTTGTCCCAAATGTGTACTTTATCAAGCTTGGTGAGGTGCATCAAAGTCCCGGGTGCAAGCTTTTTAGCTGTCTAGAGAAATCGATGATAATTTAAGACACTTTTGGACCCTCGGCAAATACAGACTTAGTTGGTACAGCACCAACATCAAACAGGGTTTCACAACTCATTATCATTTGTCATTGTTTGCTTAACGAGCCGCAGTGGCACAATGAGTTGAACCCATGTGCCGACTGAACTGCTGACCTGAATGTGTCCAGAGGAGGGCGACTAAAATGATCAAGAGTCTGGAGAACAAGCCCTATGAGGAGTGGCTTAAGGAGCTGGGCATGAAGAAGAGAAGGCTGAGAGGAGACATGATAGCCATGTATAAATATGTGAGAGGAAGTCACAGGGAGGAGGGAGCAAGCTTGTTTTCTGCTTCCCTGGAGACTAGGACGTGGAACAATGGCTTCAAACTACTAGAAAGGAGATTCTATTTGAACATTAGGAAGAACTTCCTGACTGTGAGAGCCGTTCAGCAGTGGAACTCTCTGCCCTGGACTGTGGTGGAGGCTCCTTCTTTGGAGGTTTTTAAACAGAGGCTAGCTGGCCATCTGTCAGGGGTGCTTTCAGAGGCGGCCCTAGGTAATTTTTAACGGTAAGCAAACAGTATTCCCCCCCCCCCCCCACCAATCACTGATGTATATTTTCTGTTCGTCGTGGGAGTTCTGTGTGCCATATTTGGTTCAATTCCATCATTGGTGGAGTTCAGAATGCTCTTTGATTGTAGGTGAACTATACATCCCAGTAACTACAACTTGCATATGTCGAGGTCTATTTTCCCCCAAGAGCGCCTCAAGAGCACCCCTGGGCAAAATCAACTCTACCACGAATGCTTACTTTGCGTAATGAGTTGAGCTGCCCCTGGGTGCTTTGAATGCAATGTTCCTGCTTCTTGGCAGGGGGTTGGACTGGATGGCCCATGAGGTCTCTTCTAACTCTATGATTCTATGAAGGTCAGCGGTTCAAATCTGCAGGACGGGGTGAGCTCCTGTCTCTCAGCTCCAGCTTCCCATGCAAGGACATTAGAGAAGCCTCCCACAAGATGGTAACACATCTGGGCATCCCCTGAGATGGCCAATTATCTCACAACAGAAGCGACTTGCAGTTTCTCAAGTCACTTCTGACACAATAAAAAAAATGTTGCCTTCACTCCTTTGTCTTCTTGAGACAATTTGGCCTGTGGAAGTTTGTTTATGGACTTCTGAAGTCCATAAACTCCAAAAGTTTACGAGGCTCCTTCTACACAGCCGTTGTTCTTTGGGTCGGGGTTCTTCGGGTTCTTTTCCGTTTTTTTACCTCTTTGAACGGGTTCACAGAACGACACAGACAGAAGACGGCTTTGTTCAAATCATTATGTTCCATTTGGAAAGGTAGGGGAAGATGGCTACACTGTAATTGTTGTGTTTGGAAGTAGAGTAAGATGCATCCACGCATCAGACAGTCCAGGAAACATCAATAACAAAGCAATTTTCCCCTCCTGACTTGAAAAACGACAGTGCCAATTTGACAGGTTGTTCTTTGGCAGGGTTTTTAGAGAATTTTGTGTGTGTGGAGGAGGATCTCCTTGAGAGACAACTGAGATCTGCCTCTTTGAGTCCCAAATAAGACGTTTTGAATGGCTCAGACCAGGTTGAATGAGTTGCTGGTGTGAAACCGAAGGAGATCACCGTTCCCAGCCTCCCTTTGTGGGATTCTGGAAGTTCTAGTTGCAAAAAAAAGGGAGCTTCAGCAAGAACTGTTCTACACAGTACACTCTCGGAACAAGTAGTGAATGTATCTATTTGGCTGCATGTGGGAAGGAAAGCAAAGAATGCACAAACCTTCCTGTAAATTGCCCTGTGACAGCATACACCTGAAAGGGGAGGATCCTGATTTATAATTTATTGCTTTTATTTATATCCTGCCCTTCCGCCAGTGAGCTCAAGATTGTGTTCATAGCTCTGCTCCTCACAGTATCCTCACAACAGTTTTGTGAGGTAGTCCCAAGTCACCAATGAGTTCCATTGTTTAGTGTGCAAATGAACCTGGATTTCAACAGTTTCAATCTAGTAGTGTAACTACTATACACCCAGATTCTTCCTACTAGAGCTGCTAAATCATATGATACATAGAAGAGCTATTTATTTATTGTGTCAGGAGCGAACCAAACCAGTTGTATTGCATTAAAAAACAGACAAACAAACAAAACACAATGACCAGTAGCTGGCCACTTGGAGTGCCTCTGTGTTGCTGCAAGAAGGTCCTCTATTGTGCATGTGGCAAGGCTCAGGCAGAGGCGGCCCTAGGTAATTTTCAAAGGTAAGCAAACAGTATTCCCCCCCCCCCCAACCAATCATTGATATGGAGCAGGAACGAGAGGGGCTAGGCGAGGCTCAAGGGGCCGGCCCCTTCGGGAACAGGATTGCCCGGCAGTGAGGCAAGGAAGCCGAGGTTCCCTCCAGACTGCTAGGGCTGTTGTGAGCCGAGGGGGTGCTCCTCAAGTAGCAGTTGAGGGGTATTTACAGAGGCGCCTCTGTGCCCCTGGCAAAAAAAAGTGTACCGCAACTGCTTACTTTGCATAATGGATGAGCCGCCCCTGGGCTCAGGTTGCATTGCAGCAGGTGGTCTGTGGTTTGCTCTTCTCCACACTCGTGTGTCGTGGATTCCACTTTGTAGCCCCATTTCTTAAGGTTGGCTCTGCATCTCGTGGTGCCAGAGTGGTGTCTGTTCAGCGCCTTCCAAGTCGCCCAGTTTTCTGTGTGCCCAGGGGGGAGTCTCTTATTTGGTATCAGCCATTGATTGAGGTTCTGGATTTGAGCCTGCCACTTTTGGACTCTCGCTTGCTGAGGAGTTCCAGCGAGTGTCTCTGTAGAACTTAGAAAACTATTTCTTGATTTAAGTCGTTGGCGTGCTGGCTGATACCCAAACAGGGGATGGGCTGGAGATGTCACTGCTTTGATCCTTTCGCTATTGGTTGCTACTTCCCAACGGATGTCAGGTGGTGCAATCCTGGCTAAACAGTGTAATTTCTCCAGTGGTGGAGGGCACAGACCCCCCGTGATAATAGAAGAGCTTAAATAGGAATATAATGGAAATCACAAAGAGCCTCAGGTCCCTTCTACGCTGCCATATAATCCAGATTATCAAATCAAACAATCCACATCGTCTGCTTTGAGCTGGATTATATATATGAGTCTACACTGCCATATAATCCAGTTCAAAGCAGATAATCTGGATTTTATATGCCAGTGTAGAAGGAGCCCCAGAGTAGTTGCATTCTGTTGATACCAGCAAACTTTCTCTATTCTTCATATTTGGGCATTCGGTGCAGAGTTATAGGAGCCTAACTGGAAATCATGATCCTTCAATATGTACTCTGAAATCCCACCAGTGCATGGAAATAGATTATACTTTCCCTGTGTTCAGAAGCACACCTACATTGTTACACTGTTGTTACACTGTTCTCCAAGGCTGGAAAACATTTGCACACACATTCCAGCGATGAATTTTGGCAGAAGTAGAGACTCTCCACCACCGCCACCTCCTTCTCCTCCTCCTCCTCTTCTTCCTCCTCCTCCTCTTCTTCTTTTTCCTCTTCCTCCTCCTCCTCTTCTTCTTCCTCTTCTTCCTCTTCCTCTTCTTCCTCTTCCTCCTCCTCCTCCTCCTCCTTTTCTTCCTCTTCTTCTGCAGCAGGTTACATTGTTGTTTTCTGTAGTTCCAACAGGATGAGTGTATATAACAAAGTATATTGGCAAATTCTTGTCTGTGAATCGGCACAGATGAGTATACTGAAGATATGGCACCTACTCATGCTTTACCGCTGCATCAAGTTCCTATGGAGGGAAAGGGAGGACATACTGGTTGGCAGCTACCTTCCTGTTGGCTCTGTTTGCCATAGGGATTACATTCAACAGAGTTCAATGTGACTTGCTTGGCACAGCACTACCAGTCATGTGTTGTAAAGGTGTATAAAGCAGGCAGATTCTCATCTCCTTTAATGCTGGGGAGATGTGTGTTATTCTGTGATCCTTATTGAAATGGTGGCAGTTCTCTTAAAATAATTGAAAACTGACATTAAAATAAAAATAATTAAAGCAATGTTGGGTTGCTGCGCATTTGGGGGGGGGGGTGTATAGGCATGTTCCAGTAGCATTCTCTCCTGATGTTTTGCCTGCTCTGTGACTGGCATCGTAAGAGGTTCTGTTGCTAGTGAGGCAAGTGGGAGACATATAGATATAGATATAGATATCTGTGAAATGTCCAGGATGGGAGAAAGAACCCTTGTCTGTTTGAAGCGTGTGAATGTTGCAGTTAGCAAACTTGATGAGCACTGAGTAGCCTTTGCAGTTGCAAGATCAAATCAGTGAGGGTATTAGCGTTGAGATATCTTGGCTCTTGTGCCTGGAGGCATCCTTTGTTTGGAAAGCGTTAACTGGCATTTGATTGTTTGCTGTCTGGAGTTCTCCCGTTTCTGAGTGGTGTTCTTTATTTACTGCCTTGATTATGGTGGCTTTTAATACTGGTAACCGGATTTTGTTCATTTTCATGGTTTCGTCCCTTCTGTTGAAATTGTCCACATGCTTGTGTAATTCAATGGCTTGTCTGTTGGCCTAGGTGGGAATGTTTCAATTGGCCACCTTGGTTAGCATTTGATGGTCATCTGCGTGCATTCAGAAGAAGATCTACAAGCCACTCTAAACACCTTCACAGAAGCATACACAAAGCTTGGCCTGTCACTGAACATTGAGAAAACCAAAGTACTGTTCCAGCAGTCACCAGCCATCCCCTCTCCAATGCCAGAGATACAGCTTAATGGTGTAACATTAGAAAATGTTGACCATTTCCGCTACCTTGGCAGCCACCTCTCCACAAAAGTCAACATCCACACCGAAATACAACACTGCCTGAGCTCTGCGAGTGCAGCATTTTCCCGAATGAAGCAGAGAGTGTTTGAGGACCGTGACATCCGTAGGGATATCAAGGTGCTTGTCTATAAAGCTATTGCCCTCCCAACCCTGCTATATGCCTGCGAAACGTGGACTGTCTACAGATGTCACATGCAACTCCTGGAGCGATTCCATCAGCGCTGCCTCCGGAAAATCCTGCAAATCTCTTGGGAAGACAAGCAGACAAATGTCAGTGTGCTGGAAGAAGCAAAGAACACCAGCATTGAAGCGATGATCCTCTGCCATCAACCCCGCTGGGTTGGCCATGTTGTCCGGATGCCTGACTACCATCTCCCAAAGCAGTTGCTCTACTCTGAACTTAAGAATGGAAAACGGAACGTTGGTGGACAGGAAAAGAGATTTAAAGATGGCCTCAAAGCCAACCTTAAAAACTCTGGCATAGACACTGAGAACTGGGAAGCCCTGGCCCTTGAGCGCTCCAGCTGGAGGTCAGCTGTGACCAGCAGTGCTGCAGAATTCGATGAGGCACGAGTGGAGGGTAAAAGAGAGAAACGTGCCAGGAGGAAGGCGCGTCAAGCCAACCCCGACCGGGACCACCTTCCACCTGGAAACCAATGCCTTCACTGTGGGAGAAGATGCGGGTCAAGAATAGGGCTCCACAGCCACCTACGAATCCACAAGGAAACCCATCATGGAAGACCATCTTACTCGTCCAATGAGGGATCGCCTAAGTAAGTAAAGTAAAGGCCTGATAGTTTTTAGATGTGGCTTGTTACTGCCTGGGGGAATCCTTTGTTGAGAGGTGATTAGCTGTCCCTGATTGTTTCTTGTCTGGAGTTCCCCTGTGTTTGAGTGTTGTTTTTTATTTATGTTATAATTGTAGAGTTCTTTTTAATACTGGTAGCCAGATTTTGTTCATGTTCATGGTTTCCTCCTTTCTGTTGAAATTGTCCACATGCTTATGTAATTCAATGGCTTCTTTGTGTAGTCTGAGATGATGGTTATCAGAGTGGTCCAGCATTTCCGTGTTCTCAAATAATGATCTGTGTCCAGGTTGGTTCATCAAGTACCTATAACTGACTTCTCTGGTTGAGTTAGTTTGCAGTGCCTTTCATGTTTTTTTATTTGTGTTTGGCAGTCCCTATGTGGACTTGTTCACAGCTGCATGCTAAACAGTAGTCTCCGGCAGTGATTAGAGCAGTGGTTCTCAACCTGGAGTTCCCAGGTGTTTTGGCCTACAACTCCCAGAAATCCCAGCCAGTTTACCAGCTGTTAGGATTTCTGGGAGTTGAAGGCCAAAAACATCTGGGGACCCCAGGTTGAGAACCACTGGATTAGAGGATCCCTCTTATCCTTTGCTGAATGTAGCATTTGTTGATTTTTTTTTTTAGTGGGCCTGTAGATTGATTGTAGGTTGTGTTTCTCACAACATTGTAAGGCAGTGTTTTGTAAAACTTTCTGTGAACAGGGATACATCATAGAGACAGTGTGGATGAAAGATTTTCAACATTATTATTTATTAGGTTAGGTAAAGGCAAAGGTTTTCCCCTGACATGAAGTCCAGTCGTGTCTGACTCTGGAGTGTGGGGCTCATCTTCATTTCTAAGCTGAAGAACCGTCGTTGTCCATAGATACCTCCAAGGTCATGTGGCCGGCATGACTATGGAGCGCCCTTACCTTCCCATCGGAGCGATACCTATTGCTCTACTCACATTTGCATGTTTTCGAACTGCTAGGTTGGCAGAAGCTGGGGCTGACAGCAGAAGCTCATGCTGCTCCCCGGATTTGAACCTGCAACCTTTCGGTCAACAAGCTCAGCAGCTCAGCGCTTTTGCCCACTGCGCCACCAGGGGCTCCATATTATTTATTATTTATTTAACATTTCTACCCCATCCTTCTCAACCCCCGAAGGGGGACTCAGGGTGGCTTACACTGGCAGCAATACCAGTGTATGCCAACACATACAGAATACATACACAATATATCACAGCATTACACATTAAATAAAACCATTAAGTTAAAAAATCCATTTAAAAACATTATTAGCAACCATATAGCCATATCCAAACCAATTCAGCATCCAAAGACTTTGTCAGAGCCTGTCCATTGTCAGTTCACTAAATTTTGCAATCGTTATCAATCCTGCTCCCCAAATGCCTGGTCCCAGAACCATGATTTAAGCTTCTTCCTGAATTTATTTATTTATTTATTTATTTATTTATTTGTCGTGCCAGGGCAACCAGTCAATTGCATTACATTTCTAACAGAACAAAACAAACAGACAGACAGACAGACAAAACACAAAATTTGCAAGTTGGGTAGTTGATTAAATGTCCTTTGACCAGTATCTGGCCACTAGGAGTGCTTCTGGTGTTGCTGCAAGAAGGTCCTCCATGGTGCATGTGGCAGGGCTCAGGTTGCATTGCAGCAGGTGGTCTGTGGTCTGCTCTTCTCCGCACTCGCATGTCATGGATTCCACCTTGTGGCCCCATTTCTTGAGGTTGGCTCTGCATCTCGTGGTGCCAGAGCGCAGTCTGTTCAGCGCCTTCCAAGTCGCCCAGTCTTCTGTGTGCCCAGGGGGGAGTCTCTCATTTGGTATCAGCCATTGGTTGAGGTTCTGGGTTTGAGCCTGCCACTTTTGGACTCTCGCTTGCTGAGGTGTTCCAGCAAGTGTCTCTGTAGATCTTCCTGAAGGAAAGAAGGGATGGAGCTGACATAATTTCACTGGGGAGCGTGTTCCACAGGCGACGGGCCACCACTGAGAAGGCCCTGCCTCTTGTCCTCAGCCTTGAAGGTCAGTAGAGCAGTTGAAGGAAATGTTGGATGCCTTTGGAGCTAATAGCGAGGCAGTTTTCTGTCATATTGTGCATGAGATGAAACATATTGCTGTGGGCAGCATCTGAGCAAACCACAGAGTTTCCATCCATGATTTACTGTGACTCTCAAACCTAGCAATCTGATTTGTCTACCTAAACAAGCTAAAAAAATACATCCAGATCAAACTGTGGTTTGTGATTTTGTTTTGTCTGGGGAGACAAAACAGATTTCCAGGTTCAAGGTACCTCAACAAACAAGCCAGGAAGAGAAGGCAAGAGGTTTGTTTAATCACTCTCATTAAAAGCAGTGGTGGCAACTGGTAAATTAAATCAGAATTCTACAGGTTTCTGATGTTGTTGCATGTGAACATGGTTGCTGTGAAAATTGCATCTTCAAGTCAAGTTTTCAAGAACTAAATGGTTTTTAAAATACAGAACCTGCTATCTTCAGTAGTTTACATTTTCAGATATTCTGATCACCAGGAGACCTGTGGTTTAAGATTATGCCGGGAAGCACAGAGCAGGATTCAGCCTCCTACCTCTCCTTTCTCCACTTCCCACCTCATACTGCCTTCTCAACTCTCTGGCTCACATTGTTCTAGCTTCCAAATTCTTGCCCGCCTTGTTGCTGCCAAAAGAACATAGTCTTCAGTCCTGAAACAAGCTTCACCTCTCCCATCCTTCACAATTCTCTCCTTTCTTTAGTTCCACATTCCTTCTTTCCTTTAGCCTCCCGTCTCCACCCATTCTTCTCTTAGGTTCCTGCTCTTGTTTATTGGGACATTTTGGGCACTTGGCCCATTGTATCTCTACCTTCTAGAAGTCCTCCTCACATCACTGGCCAGTGTTTAGTCATTCCACCTGCCTGGGATCATTCATTTCCCTGCCCTTGGTTAACAGAGCAACACACTCTCTCCCCTTTGCAGGCCCTGAGTCAGGTTTGTCCCAAGCAGCATGACCTTTCTCTTCCTCATAGAAACAGAACTATAGTATTTGTCTGTATGCTTTTGCTGGCATTGTTCGCCACGAGAATGTTTCTGAACTTTCCATTGCAAGCAATTAGGAGTGAATGGACGGCAAGTTTGAAGTTGAAAAACAAATAGCCATTACTTTTTGGCCTATGCAAATAAGTTAGGAAATCCAAATAGGATATTGAAGAATACTGTTTTGTTTCGAACAAGTTGTTGTTTAATGTATTGTCGAAGGCTTTCATGGCCGGAATCACTGGGTTGTTGTAGGTTTTTTCGGGCCATGTTCTAGAGGCATTCTCTCCTGACGTTTCACCTGCATCTGTGGCAAGCATCCTCAGAAATAGTGAGATCTGTTGGAAAAAGGAAAATGGGTTTATATATCTGTGGAATGACCAAGGTGGGGCAAGAACTCTTGTATGTTGGAGCTAGTGTGAATGCTTCATCTGACCACCTTGATTAGCATTTGATGGCCTGGCAGTTGTTTGGTGTGGCTTGTTGGTGCCTGGGGCAATCTTTTGTTGAGAGGTGATTAGATCTTGATTGTTTCCTCTCTGTTGTTTTACTATTGTAATTTTAGAGTTTTTTAATACTGGTAGCCAGATTCTGTTCATTTTCATGGTTTCCTCCTTTCTGTTGAAATTGTCCACATGCTTGTGGATTTCAATGGCTTCTCTGTGTAGTCTGACATGGTGGTTGTGAGAGTGGTCCAGCATTTCTGTGTTCTCAAACAATATGCAGGTTGGTTCATCAGGTGCTCTGCTATGGCTGACTTCTCTGGTTGAAGTTGTCTGCAGTGCCTTTCATGTTCCTTGATTCGTGTTTGGGCAATGCTGCGTTTAGTGGTCCCTATGTAGACTTGTCCACAGCTGTATGGTACACGGTAGACTCCTGCAGAAGTGAGAGGATCCCTCTTGTCATTTGCTGAACGTAGCATCTGTTCGATTTTCTTGGTGCGCCTGTAGATAGTTTGTATGTTGTGTTTCCTCATCAGCTTCCCTATGCGGTCAGTGGTTCCCTTGATGTATGGCAATAACACTTTTCCTCTGGATGGATCTTTGTCTTTACTCTCGTGGCTTGTTCTTGGTCTTTCAGCTCTTCTGATGTCTGAGGTGGAGTATCCATTGGCCTGGAGAGCCCAGTTGAGGTGGTTCAGTTCAAGTTGTTGTTTGCTGCAAGTCATAGTACAAGATCAAATTTGAATTTAAATTCTGTAGCCTTCCAATATGTTAAGATACAACCAGCAGAAAAGTAAAGACTATTAGAAGTTTAGGTTCAGTTAACATCTGGAGAACAACGTGATTTTTGCTCCTGGTCAGAATCAATGAGGTAAAACTTGGGCTTTCACTACACAGATATCTATAAATGCAATGTTAATACACAAATGTCCTATTACTATAAACTTCAGTACAAATACCAATTGGAGTAATGAGAAAAATATCAAACTAACTCGTATAATACACAAGCATGGGCAACAAACACTTAGGGCCAATTTACAACAGTGAAACAAACATAAAATACACGTTTTTCAAAATATTGTGTCAGATCTTCCAAAGGTCGTGTGGACAAACTTCAACATATCCAATATTGTCCCATGTGAATTCAAAAATGTGATAAACAGTCTTGGGAATACAACAAAGTTCCCAGGTGTTTTTATGTCCTTGTTTCAAGAGAAGTATTTGTCCACACGACCTTCGGAAGATCTGAAGGTGTATTATATTTTTCTCATTACTCCAATTGGTATTTGTATGAAGTTTATAGTAATAGGACATTTGTGTATTAATGTAAAACTTGGGCTAGCATTTAAATAATATATCAATAACTGTATGCCTCCCAATTATGTGGGCTTACCTGCAGTTGGTAAGTTCTGGCCATTCTACTTGACTGTATTGATATGGCTTTCTTCATAGAAGACCACCTACTGCAATGCAACCTGAGCCCTGCCATATGCACAATGGAGGAACCTTCTTATAACAACATCAGAGGCACTCCAAGTGGCCAGCTACTAGTCAAAGGGCATTTAGTATAATGCCAAGTTTTTAAACTTCGTGTTTTCTCAAATACATTGATTTGCTCCTGATACAATAAATAAAAATAGAATACATGCATTTAAATCAGTACAACTTAACTGAAAATGCATCTACATTGTAGAATTAGTTCAGTTTGACATCAGTTTATTTGCTATAGCCCAATGCTATGGGTCATAAGTTGGGGACCCCTCCCCCCAGCACCAACTGCTGCTCTGGGCCAGAGTGAAGAGAGAGGGGGCCAGAAGACAATTCCACCTTGTCTCCTGTGCTATGCTAATAATATAATATAATATTTATAATATAATAATGTAATGCAATATAATACTACTACTACTAATAGTATGATATTATAATTATATATTTTATACTAGCTGTCCGTTGCCACGCGTTGCTGTGCCCCAGTCTGGTGAGCCAGAAAATAAAGTAACGAGAAAGTGTTGGTTTCTAATATATATAATTTCTTTATGTTCGTGCAGTTCAGAATGCTCTTTGATTGTAGATTAACTGTAAATCCCAGCAACTGTAACACCCAAATGTCAAGGTCTATTTCCCCCAAACTCCATCTGTGTTCATATTTGGGCATATTGAGTTTTACTGCCAAGTTTGGTCCAGAACCATCATTGTTTGAGTCCACAGTGCTCTCTGGATGTAGGTGAACTACAACTCCCAAAGTCAAGGTCAATGCCCACCAAACCCTTCTGGGATTTTCTGTTGGCCATGGGAGTCCTGTGTGCCACGTTTAGATCACTTCCATCATGGGTGGAGTTCAGAATGCTCTTTGATTGTAGGTGAACTATAAATCCCAGCAACTACAACTCCCAAATGACAAACACAATTTTTTGAGTGATGGTCACTCCTTGGGTTAGTTGGTGTCTTGTGGCCAAATTTGGTGTCAATTCACTCAGTGGTTTTTTAGTTATGTTAATCCCACAAACGAACATTACATGTTTATTTATATAGATTACATGTAATATTACTAATAATATTACAGTATAATGGTATAGTACACGGCGCTCCTTACAGTCATGCTGGCCCATGACCTTGGAGGTGTCTATGGACAACCCCGGCTCTTCAGCTTAGAAATGGAGATGAACACAAATAAATAAATAAATAAATAATCCTGGAAGAAGTAGTTTGGCGAGGAACCAGATGCTTTGGCAGAGGAGGTTAAAAAATGTGTAAAGCTACACCTCCCGCGATGCCATAGCATTGAGCCACGGTAGCTAAAATTGTGTTAAACTGCATTAATTTTTACCATATAGATCCACCCTGAATCATGACTAATGCACATCCCATTGATTTTTATTGAGTTTACTCTTTCTGAACCCAATAATTAATAACATTCAAATTATCTGCATTAAATTTTTGGATACAATTCTAAAGAAAATTACTATAAAGGGACTTTCAGGTCAGGAGTAGGAGCTTCCAGAAACCTACATTTTCCTCATACTAATTATGGGATATTGCTGTTGTTTTATGACGTATTGTCTTGCTAATAGATTGACCCTGTTTGTCCTGTGTAGGTGGCAAAAGGACAGGTGATGGCAAATAACTGCAAGCTGGATATGTGAATGAGTTCATAACTGAAGTCCGGAGAGTATAAATACATCAAAAATTCAGGATTCTGCCATTTAATTGTTGTGCTTCGTTTAATTATCCCTATTCATCTATTATAAATTTTCAAAGTCTAAAAAAAATGAAGCAATGTGTTGTTGTCTTCTCCTTGCATACCAGTTTTGGTGCCCCAGAAATGTGGCTAGCTTGCTTTCTGCATATACACTCACAAATCTGTGTTTTTAATGCAGATGAGCTTGTAACTGTGCTACTGGATGTTAGAGGCCAGGGGATCTTCTTTTGCATCTTCTTGCACATCATTGATGTCCAAAGTTCCACCTCAGTACTTCCAGGCATTTGGTCTTACTAGGTCCCAAGTCCGTATTTGCAAAAAGGATATGTTTTCCTTAAACTGTTGGTTAGAGGATAGTAACTGAGTGAAGGGCAGATCTTGAAGGAGCCTGTTTGCTTTCTCTCGTCATGCACTGAGGCTTCTTGGGCCTTGATTCTTGTCCTCGCATCTTATCCATACTGTTGTAGGTTTGATAAGTCACCTGTGTTAAAGGCTCTGATAGATGTGTTTTCAGGGGGACAGATAGATTTCTCTCTGCAGCAGAGACTTGAGTACTTAAATATCTCTTGTGGAAGGAACATCCTATGCAGAGCTTGGAAAAAGAACATTTTCAGACCATAGCTTTTGGAAACCCTGAGCAGTTTGAAGGATTCTGAAAGTCATCGTTGAGCCTGTTATCCCAGGTTATAGCGGTGGCCAGGGGAGCTTTCACACAATTAAAACTTGCTGCGCCCATACCTTGTGAAGTCAGACTTGGCCACGGTGGTCCACACTCTTGTTACATCCAGGATAGACTACTGCAACGCACTTTACGTGGGGTTGCCTTTGAAGACTGCTCGGAAGCTTCAAATAGTCCAATGAGAGGCAGCCAGGTTAATAACTGGGGCGGCATACAGGGAGCACACAACTCGCATGTTACGCCAGCTCCACTGGTTGCCAGTTTGCTACCCGGCACAATTCAAGCTTTTGGGACAGTGCAATAGGAAACCAGTCTTCAAAGGCAGCCCCATGTTAGAGTGCATTGCAGTAATCTATTCGGGATGTAACAAGAGCGTGGACCACCATAGCCAGATGAGACTACCCAAGGTACGGTATGATCTTTCCCTTGGATCTTGGACCTGTGGAGCTGAGGATAGTTGAGGAAGTTCTGCACATATTCAGAAGTGACAATTGTTGCTTCCTCTGGGCAAGAGTTGAAGAAGTCATTTGTGGGAGGGGAGGTGGGGGTAGAATGGGAAACCAAGAGTGGAGGCAAGGCAAGACAAAGCATGGCATGACTATATCAGTTCTGTTCACTTCTTTCTCTCCCATATGGCTGCATGAAAAAAGCTTTGGTGGGAAGGGGTGATACTGGATGGACATAGCAATCTGCCCGTATACTGTATATCATTCTATCTATTCCTTTTTTTAAATAAATTGTTTATTGAATTTTTTACATGTACAGATTAAAAATTAAAAAGAAAAATCAGAAAAGAAAAGAAAAAACAAAACAAAAAATACAATAAAACCACATACACAATCACAGATTCACCTTCCCACCTCTAACCCTCCACCACTGTTACTACAAACAGTTGAAGAAAAGCCCTATTCTAAGAGTTGGGAAGGGGAAGGATTGTGTGGGTAGGGTATACAGAATGGGTAAACACCAGGTAAGGAAGTGGGGGTGGGCGACACACTATACTAAAAGTATCTTTGAGCTTTCGGTCTTCTTTATCATGAATAACATTTGCTTCTTATTTATTTCTACTTTAGTCTTCTCTTCTTTTTTCCCCCCTCCCAATCCCGCCAAAAGGATAATCTGAGTATCTAAATCAATATACTTGTGTATTTCTGGCTTAAATAGTCTTTTACCAGTTACCAATCTGTTTCTGATTTAATTATTTCTAGATTTCTTCTTTTAAATAATTGAGTCAATTTATCTATATTTCTAATCTATATAAATAAAAAGGTAATGTTCGTTTGTGGGATTAACAGAACTCAAAAACCATTGGACAAATTGACACCAAATTTAGACACAAGACCCCTAACAACCCAATGTATGTCCTTCACTCAAAAACATTGAGTTTGTCATTTGTGAGTTGGAGTTATAGTTGCTGGGATTTATAGTTCACCTAAAATCAAAGAGTATTCTGAACTCCACCAATGATGGAATTGAACCAAACTTGGTACACAGTTCTCCCATGACCAACAGAAAATACCAGAAGGGTTTGGTGGGCAGTGTCCTTTGATTTTAGAGTTGTAGTTCACCTACATTCAGAGAACACTGTGGACTCAAACAATGATGGATCAGGACCAAACTCTACACGAATACTCAATATGCCCAAATGTGAACTCTGGTGGAGTTTGGGGAAAATAGAATCTTGACATGTGGGAGTTGTAGTTGCAGTTTCTCAGGTCACTCCTGACACGACAAAAAAAAGTTGCTGGAATTTATAGTTCACCTACAATCACAGAGCATTCGTTCATCCGGAGAGGCTCTGCTCGCGATCCTGCCTGCGTTGCAGGCGCATTTGGTGGGGATGAGGGACAGGGCCTTCTCTGTGGTTGCCCCCCGACTTTGGAACACCCTCCCCAAAGACATTAGACTAGCACCCACATTGGCAGTCTTTAGGAAGAACTTGAAGACTTGGCTATTCCGATGTGCCTTTCCGGAATAGGAAAATCCCAGCACTTTGTCCCAGAAGCACTTTACTAGAGTTTAAGACTCTCTGCACACTGCACTTGCCCAGAAATCCAATCATGCCACCTTTCATACCCAGCACTTTTTTAATCTGTACCCATAACTGGCCCGGCCCTGCTTTTTACTGCGTAGCGGTGTAATGTTTTGTCATTGCTTTATGTTTTTAATTTGCTTTGAATTGTATTTTGTTGTTATGCTGTTGTTGTGTTGAGGCCTTGGCCTTTGTAAGCTGCATCGAGTCCTTCGGGAGATGCTAGCGGGGTACAAATAAAGTTTAATAATAATAATAATAATAATAATAATAATAATAATAATTCTGAGCCCCACCAATGATAGAATTGGGCCAAACCTCCCACACAGAACCCCCATGACCACCAGAGTGGGCCACAGCAAGACGTGGCAGGGGACGGCTAGTTTCTAATAATTTTGATAGCCAATCCTGTGTTTTGGGTATATCTTTCAATCTCCACAACCTGCAATACACTGTTATTGCTGCAGTTGTTATGTAGGGTTATCTGTTCCAAATGGCATTGGCTACCCAGTCATGGAAGGCATTTGCCATCTCTACTGTGCAAAATCTTTTTGTAACTGGATGTACCAGGATTGAAACTGAATGCTTTTGCATGTAAAACGATTGCTCAACCATGGAGTTCCATGGATGTTGTGGGGTGAGATGGGGACAGAAACTCAATTCCAAAGAAACCAATGCAAATGCAGGCAGTGCTGTGCAGCCATGGGAGATGTTTTGGCTGTTCAGCAATAGCCCTTTACACCTATGGAGTTTAATGACAGTTTTGGGGACATTTTCTGGATCATATGAGAGCCTGTTTCCAGGAAGACAAAGACAAAAAGTCCCTCTGGAAATCTTTTGGGTCTCTGGCAATAGGAGAGAGAGAGAGTGAAAAAATAGGCAGTAAACTGCTGGAGCCAAATTGCATCCCTTAGGGTCTGATTTAGTCATGGACCTTTACTACCTTCTTTATATAACAAGTGGATGAGGAAGTTAATAAATGTTTAGGCTTCTTTTCAGTGCAACCTTCTCAGAATAGCTAAAAAGTTGGTGTCCCGGAATTACTCCTTCAATTTGCAGATGCTTTTCGGGAGGCCAACTAAAAATAAGAAGTATTTATTAAGTCCTCCCAAAGTCATCTTTTTTTTCTTTTTTAAGCAGGACTTGTGCTAGGGATAAGCCTCTTGCACAAACACGGGATTTTCTGTCACTTGTTCTCCTTAAAGAAAAAAAAAAGCTCCGCTGTGTCCTATTTTTTCCTGCAGTTCTTCATTATGCTGCCTTTTAAAACATCTGTGGTTAGCAAGCCACAGATCCGAGCATTTAGTACCCTGCCACCCCCTCTGCAAAAAGTCCTGCCTAGGTCTATTTCTGTTTTCCAGATGTGAATTTCAAGCAAGATTTTATGGATTGGTCTTCTTTGGGGGGTGAGGGATAGGGAAGGATGCAGGGAGGGAGGTCTTGAGCACATTTAAGGGTAAATAAATATTTGTTGAAGGTATTGAAACATGTTGCGTTAAGCAAATTTCAGTCAAGTCCAATATAGAAGACACAATAATATTGCACCCAGGCAAGAGAAAAAAAGAACAGAAAAACTTGACTCTCATTAGCAGAGTTAAAACATAAACTTGCAATGTTACAAACAGTGCAACAAGCTTACATAGTCTTTGTAAGCAATACAATACAGAATAAGGCTTCTTCATCTTCATCCATTATTGGATGATTGTCATGATTACGGATTGGTAATATGGATGATGCAATTGGACCACGATTTTAGTTAGGAGATGTATTGGATTGTGATTTCATGTAATATTGTGTATTATGTTTTTTATGGTTTTAATTGTATACTGTGCACTGTATATTTTGTTGTAAACCGCGTTGAGTCGCCAATTAGGCTGAGAAACGGCGGTATACAAGGACAGTAAATAAATAAATAAATAAATAAATAAAATTCAAATGAGAGAGCGGTAGAAATGGTTGAGCAAAATGCCTGAGCAAAGGCTCCTCAGAGCAAAAGCTGAACTGCATTCTAAAAACCATACAGTTATACCCCACCGGGTGTGATCCAAACTTACTAGTTGACCTACATTAGCAGCTGCACATAATAATTAACAGCATAAGGTTTTCTTTAACACCTACACATACTTGATCCTGTTACGACTTATTGTAACAAAGCGGAATCAGGAAAACGGGGTGCATCTCTTGGGAGTCTTTATAGAACAGAGAGCAGAGACAGTGTTTGGGGATCAGTACCAACAGGCCTAGAGAAATATTTTGAATTCATTAATGCCGTTCACCTTAAGAACAGACAAACATCCCGAGCTCTGAGGATTACCTGGGAAGGAATCCCACTGGAGCACTGCAGCACACCCAAATACCTAGGAGTCACTCTGGACCGTGATCTGACCTACAAGAAGCACTGCCTGATATCAAGCAAAAAGTGGGTGCTAGAAACAATATCATACTAAGGCTGACTGGCACAACCTGGGGATCACAACCAGACACAGTGAAGACATCTGCCCTTGTGCTTTGCTATTCTGCTGCTGAGTATGCATGCCCAGTGTGGAACCCATCTCACCACACTAAAACAGTAGATGTGGCTCTTAATGAGACATGCCACATTATCACGGAGTGTCTGTGCCCTACACCATTGGAGAAATTACACTGTTTAGCCGGTATTGCACCACCTGACATCCGCCGGGAAGCAGCAGCCAATAGTGAAAGGACCAAGGCAGTGACATCTCCAGATCATCCCTTGTTTGGGTATCAGCCAGCACGTCAACGACTTAAATCTAGAAATAGTTTTCTAAGATCTACAGAGACACTCGCTGGAACACCCCAGCAAGCAAGAGTCCAAAAGTGGCAGGCTCAAACACAGAACCTCAATTAATGGCTGATACCAAATGTGAGACTCCCCCCTGGGCACACAGAAAACTGGGCGACTTGGAAGGCACTGAACAGACTGCACTCTGGCACCACGAGATGCAGAGCCAACCTTCAGAAATGGGGCTACAAAGTGGAATCCACGACCTGCGAGTGCGGAGAAGAGCAAACCACAGACCACCTGCTGGAATGCAACCTGAGCCCTGCCACATGCACAATGGAGGACCTTCTTGCGGCAACACCAGAAGCACTCCAAGTGGCCAGATACTGGTCAAAGGACATTTAATCAACTACCAAGTTTGCAAACTTTGTGCTTTGTCTGTCTGTTTGTTTTGTTCTGTTAGAAATGTAATACAATTGTCTGGTTGCCCCTGACACGATAAATAAATATATAATAAATTAATGCAAGCATTAATGTTTTTTGTGCTCTCTTGTTGGTCATTAGGGAAAAAAAGAGGCAGCATAATTTAAGTCTTCTGTCTGTTTATCATCCTGTTGTAGTCGGATAACAATGCAGGGGGCTCTTTTTTGCTCTGACCTCAAGGGATATTCATATTTAATTTTTGGTTTCTCAGGTAAGTTGTATAGATTCAGTACCTCATTTTTGATTTAGGAAATATTAAAATAACAAAGAAAGCCCACATATTTATAATTCTGCTTTACCAACAATATCATTTAAGTTGCGTCACCAAATACCTTCCCAGGGGATTATGAATCTACAAAATGCTGAGGTTCAAGAAGATGGAATAACTCCGTATCTCCTTCATCTTGGGGGAAAGAGGGCATGATACTTGGGTATTTTACAAAATGATGCCATCATGATTTGAAATGCATGGCTCTTCTGGCTGCAATTCTAGCTACTTATTTTTATTGAATGCAGGCAATTATGGGGACCAAATTTATATAAAGATTAGATCTTGTGGCTTAGAAACCTTGCCCTCTTTAAGGGCTCTTCCACACAGCCCTATATTCCAGAATATCAAGGCAGAAAATCCCACAATATCTGCTTTGAACTGGGTTATCTGAGTCCACACTCAGATAATGTGAGATTTTCTGCCTTGATATTCTGGGATATAAGGCTGTGTGGAAGGGCCCTCAGTCCATACACAGATAATGTGGGATTTTCTGCCATGATATTCTGGGATATAAGGCTGTGTGGAAAGGCCCTAAGGGCCCTTCCACACAGCCATATAACTCAGAATATCAAGGCAGAAAATCCCACAATATCTGCTTTGAACTGGGATATCGGAGTTCACACTGCCATATATTCCAGTTCAAAGCAGAAAATGTGGGGTTTTATTCAGTTGTGCGGATAGGGCTGCAAACAGAGCAGAGCTGTTTGCTATATTTTCTCAAAAATATGTGCCCACTCCTCAGCATATAGAATCAATAGAATCAAAGAGTTGGAAGAGACCACATGGGCTATCCAGTCCAACCCCATTCTGCCAAGAAGCAGGAATATTGCATTCAAAGCACCCCTGACAGATGGCCATCCAGCCTCTGTTTAAAAGCTTCCAAAGAAGGAGCCTCCACCACACTCTGGGGCAGAGAGTTCCACTGCTGAACGGCTCTCACAGTCAAGAAGTTCTTTCTCATGTTCAGATGTAATCTCCTTTCTTGTAGTTTGAAGCCATTGTTTCGCGTCCTAGTCTCCAGGGAAGCAGAAAACAAGCTTGCTCCCTCCTCCCTGTGGCTTCCTCTCACATATTTATACATGGCTATCATATCCTCTCAGCCTTCTCTTCTTTAGGCTAAACATACCCAGCTTCTTAAGCCGCTCCTCATAGGGCTTGTTCTCCAGACCCTTGATCATTTTAGTCGCCCTCCTCTGGACACATTCCAGCTTGTCAATATCTCTCTTGAATTGTGGTGCCCAGAATTGGACACAATATTCCAGGTGTGGTCTAACCAAGGCGGAATAGAGGGGTAGCATTACCCCCCTAGATCTAGACACTATGCTCCTATTGATGCAGGCCAAAATCCCATTGGCTTTTTTTGCCGCCACATCACATCATATCTGAGGCTTCTTCCACACAGCTGTATAAAATTCACATTGAATTGGATTATATGGGAGTGTGGACTCAGATAATCCAGTTCAAAGCCGATATTGTTGGATTCCTGCCTTGATATTCTGGGCTATATGGCTGTGTGGAAAGGCCCTAAATCGTTGCTTCTAAAGCTTTCGTTCCCAAACCCAACTCCATGCTGGGGTCTCAAAAAAAATTGGCAACAATAAAAAAGTTCTAAACATTACTTAGTGTCTGTTTAAGCCATGTATATGAATCTAGTTATCAACCTGCAGTGTTGCTAACAGGAAAACCAGCCTGTTTAGCAAGCCTTGAAAATGCAGATTTGTTATTAGTAAATGTTTGATTTTTATAGCTATTTTATATACCTATATACCTGGGGTCATGCAAAAAAAATCTCAGGCCAAAATGGATTGTGAGTGGAAAATTTTAAGACATTCTGCTCTAAATGAGGACATATGCAAAGCTACCTTTATATTTTTATTATGCCTTAGTATAATTTGGAAACAAACTGCAGCATTCAGGAGCTGTGGCTTAAAATTAACATAACAGTGAATTCTGGTTAATTCTATTTATCCTCCTTTGAGTCTTTTCTGATCCTTGTTGGGAAAACTGTAACTATGGTCAGGGCAGAACTTGGGTTCTAGGATGGAAGTCGGGGCAGAACTTGGAAAGATTTTTGACCTAAAAGTCTCAGAATACCCAGTCTCCATGGTCAGTGTGTGGACTTGTCAAGGGATTCTGGATTTATAGGTCAAAAAGTAACTTTTTTTTGTGCTTTGCTGTGGTTTGTGTTTATATACATGTCAAGAAGACCATTCAAGGAAGAGTGTCTTCTAGGCTTTTCTCTTATAAGCTTGATTCAACTTTCTTCTCCCTTCTTAGAACTTGGTACATATCATATTACCCATGCTTGCAGCTAAGGCTTTGGAACAGAGTCAACCAAGTGTCGACTCTCCGGGCAGCTGTTGTTTGAACCCAGTGCCCTGGCTAAACTTGAGGCTCTGTTTTAAGGTCTGTGGGGATGCATTGTGGTCCCTCACTCTAGAGAGGGGTTCGGGTGTCTCTAAAGAGAAAGAAAACCTGACTTAATCTTTCAGTCTTCTTTCCACATTCACATAATTTATGCAGATGTTAGGTGACTGCTAACCAAAGTACTATCATTACAAATGTTTGGGGGTTTTTTTGACCACAACATCCAGAGTTGCTACATAAGGGATTCTGGAAGTTGTGGTAGAAGATAGTAACCTCTTCAAGCTGTGCTAGTGGTCCTCCATAGCTTCTGTTTTCATCACATCTCAAAAGTTAAGAGTGAAAGGTGGAATAGCTACAGAATTATTAGTTTCTGGTTGTCATTGTTGTTGTTCATTCGTTCAGTCGTCTCCGACTCTTCGTGACCTCATGGACCAGTCCACGCCAGAGCTCCCTGTCGGCCGTCATCACCCCCAGCTCCTTCAAGGTCAGTCCAGTCACTTCAAGGATGCCATCAATCCATCTTGCCCTTGGTCGGCCCCTCTTCCTTTTGCCTTCCACTTTCCCCAGCATAATTGTCTTTTGGTCATTGTGGCAGCCACTTATTGGAAACAGCCATTTTATACGGTCTGCTATTCTTTGCTTGGAAGTTGGTGGAGAGCTTGTCAACAAGAAAGCTGGAGAAGTTACTGAAGCAAGGGGTGAGGAACCTGAAAGATGCTGTGATCCAGAAGTTAGAGATCCGGATCTGGTTTGAGAACCATTGTATCATGTTCTCCTTAGAATAACTGCTTATCCAAATCAACATTTAAAAAAAAAGAAGAACTAACCATGATGAAGAGGGAAAGGAATCCAGACTTCACAGTTTTACAATATCTTTGTTTGTAATAACTGCTACGGTACTAATCCCCAGGTGTTGGACAATTGCTTGATCTGTAAAGGCTGCCATTTCAGCCCCTTCCACACAGCTGTATAAAATCCACATTGAACTGGATTATATGGCAGTGTGGACTCAAATAATCCAGTTCAAAGCAAATATCGATATTCTAGATTATATGGCTATGTGGAAGGGCCCTGGATCCTATTGTGATACATTTCCAAATGCTTTGTTATCTGTGTGGCGACCAGCCCTTACTGATGCACAAAAAACTATTTGCTGGAGGAGATTTGGTTTTTCAACACCAATTTTCCTCTGAAACAACTTTTTTATTTGATGATGAAAAAACAAGCTGCTTCTGATAATAATAAGCAAGGTTAGAAGTGCATCTAATATTAGTGGGGAGGTATTAAAGGTGCCCTTAAGGATATTGATTGATCAGAGGAAGCTCCTAGGCATGGAAGATGATGTGACAGCACACATACACACACACACACACACACACCATGACCGGGGTCGAGCACAGCCTCCAACATGCCAGAAATAAGATGGGAACAACTGCCTTTGCCTCTGTTTGTGTTTGTCTGTCTTTGTTGTGTACAATTGGCATTGAGTGTCTGCCATATGTGTGTAATCTGTAAGTCACTCTGAATCCTCTTTGGGGAGAGAAAGGATGGGTATAAAAGCTGTGAACAAACAAACAAACAAACAAACAAATAATAACAGAATACCCACAATACTGAGCTGCAATCAGAAAGTTCATGATTTGAAACTGAGAGTGCATCCAGACAGCCCCTTTCATGCGGGAGTTACCACAATAAAAAGGGGGATGTTCAGATGATGTCCTGGAAAAACCCAAATTAATTCACCACAAACCAGGGTTTTCCTGGTTTGTGATGAATTGATTTGTTAGTGGAAATCTTGGAAGTTGCGGGATAAACCCACTATTTCCGGTGTCTGGACTGTAGTCCAGACTGTAGTCTCAGTTTTCTGGGCTAAATTAGCTAGGAAAACTGTGAGAACACCAACCCCTTCCCCAAAAGCACTATAAAAATAAACAAAAGAACCTATCCCCCTCCACATTAGAGGGCTGCTGAAGCTCCTGCTCCCCCTCTTTCTCATGGTGTGTAATTTTTATATGCTTGGAGAGCTCTGGCATTCCTCTAATGGAAGCCGGGTAAGTTATTTTGCTTTTTTACAGAGCTTTTGAGGGCTTTTGGGGAGTGAGGTTAGAGTGTCCTGGTATTCTCCCGGAAAGTTCCGGGACAACATCTGGACACCCACCCTAGAAAGCATGTGCTTTCTGGGGTGTGTGTGGATAGGGGCCCAGGAAAATCTGCGTTTTTAAAACGTGAATGATTCTATGATAAAAGGCTGCATGGAAGAGCCCTGTAACGCACTTTGTGACTTCTGTTAGAGGATTTAGAGCCCACCCAGAGAGGCCCAAAAACCGACCCCTGTCTCATTTTTTACCAGAGGTGTCCAAAAGACACCTCCAATAAAAACGCATTAATTCAGAACCAATGTTTCCTAGGTTTGTTCCTAATTAATTTAACACCCATTAGATCCAGGCCTTCCTAAAAGCTCTGAGCCTCATGGGGTATTGGGCCTGTGGAGACTCACTTCATGGTAGTCCTGGAACTACTTGGGGGTGAGTCTCCATTGCCATCTCGAACCTTTTGGGCTCCTGGAACTCAAAGATGCAGAATGACGCCCACATCTCCTCCATTTAACCTCCTAAAAGTGAATTTAAAAATACCTGGCTGCCATAACTTCCCTCCTCGCATCCTCTTGGCGTGAGAAAATGATGCGCGAGAAAATGACGGGAGGGATTTTACTCCTCACCCCTCTTGTATCCTCAGGCCAGGTACCTTTTAATTCACTTTTAGGGGGAAATTGTGGTACTTTTGGGGTGACTTCATGCAATCCTGATTTTAATTGGGATGACATGTAGCCAACCTGCCTCCCCCCCCCCCCCCCCCCCAGGAAAGCTTGGGTTTTTCTTGGGAAGTGGGGATGGAAACTCATGTCAAAGCAGGTTATTCAAATCCGCTTTGGCATGGATTTTAGTCCTGTGTGGAAGCGCTCTTATACAGTTCTGTCTTTCTCTGCATTTCCTCACCACTACTATTAAATAATAATAATAATAATAATAATAATAATAATAATAACAACAATTTATTTATATACTGCTCTATCTCCCTGGGGGGACTCAGGGTGGTTTCCAAACAACAACATCAAAATATACAGAGTTACAACTTGATCAAAAATAATAATACTCATCTTTCCTAACCTGGCATCCTCTGGATGTAGGGGACAACATTTCCCAGCCATTCCCATCCAAAAAAAAGAGCACTATGGACATTGAAATATCATCTAGGTGATACTCTATGGTGGTATGGCTTAATCTTGAACACAGTGTCAACGTGGAATTTTAGTTGTTGAGTTTTGGTGGTGATTTTAGTGACAAAGTGCCTGGAGGAGAGGCTTATCTTGTGGTACACAGAACAGGCATGGTACGTCATTCTCTGAGCAGATATAAGACTGAAGGACCTACTACAGCCTTTTGGGAAGAGAGGGTTTTTTTCACTACATTCCTTGTTACCGCAATGAAAAAGAAACATGGTCCCACTGGAAAATCTAGCTTAGTTATAAAGAAGGACAAAATAATGGTTTCGTCAAGCAGGAAGCACCTATTCAGTGATTCATGCTACAGAAAAGGAACAATTTGATTTTTAATAGCAGCAGTCATTGAAATTCGTGAGTGTCTCATAATACTCCTGCCTGGGGTTTTATGTAGCCTGTCACAAATTCAGCAGGACTGCTAAAGAAGTATTAGCTATCTTGAAAAAAATGAGACAGAAAGTCAACAAGGCTAAGGGACATATGCTTTTGTTTTTGCCCTCCTTTCCCTTCAGGACAGGAGCTAATTGTAAGGTGGACGTTTATGTGAGTGGGTGTGGAGGCTCCATGCCTTCCTTCAAGGAACAAGTTGCATTTAAGCAGGACTGTCCAGACTTGTGGATTACAAATCTCAAAAATCTATGTGGCTCCAGAAAACAGCCCAG
This sequence comes from Anolis sagrei, assembly GCF_037176765.1. NCBI lineage: Eukaryota > Metazoa > Chordata > Lepidosauria > Squamata > Anolidae > Anolis > Anolis sagrei. The sequence continues at coordinate 50,351,201 of NC_090026.1, read as the reverse complement.
TATTCTCTTTAAGAGGAGAACAGGATCTAATCTGACAGATCCCAGCAAGCCAATCTGGCCAAGAGATAGTGGTTAATTTTCTCAATAATAATAATAATAATAATAATAATAATAATAATAATAATAAAAATAATAATAATAATGTATTGTCGAAGGCTTTCATGGCTGGAATCACTCAGTTCTTGTGGGTTTTTTCGGGCTTTATGGCGATGTTCTAGAGGCATTTCTCCTGACGTTTCGCCTGCATCTATGGCAAGCATCCTCAGAGGTGAGGTCAGACCTGGGGGGAATCTTTGGTTGAGAGTGATTTTATGTGCCTGTTTGTTTCCTCTCTGTTGTTTTGCTCTTGTAATTTTAGAGTTTTTTTAATACTGGTAGCCAATATTAAAGGGGGGAAACAAACAGGCACATAAAATCACTCTCAACAAAATATTCCCCCCAGGCACTTCCAAGCCATTGAATGCTAATCAAGGTGATCAGCTGAAACATTCACACCTAGCCCCAGCAGACAAAAGTCCTTTGTCCCACCCTGGTCATTCCACAGATATATAAACCCTTTTCCTACTTCCAACAGACCTCACTACCTCTGAGGATGCTTGCCATAGATGCAGGCGAAATGTCAGGAGAAAAATTGCCTCCAGAACATGGCCATATAGCTCGGAAAAACCTACAACAACCCAGTGATTCCGGCCATGAAAGCCTTTGACAATACATTGAACATCTCTTTTTTTGTTGTTGTTTAAGATAGCTTTTTATCAGATCCCAGTTTGTGCGTTTCTTTGTGATTCCTTCGTTTGACGATAACCAGTAAGTTAGTTCGTCCATATTCATTATTTCCAGTATTTTATTTTGCCAGTCTTCTCTTTGAGGTATTTCTTTCTGTCTCCAATTCCTAGCATACACAATTCGGGCTGCGGTGATTAGGTAGTTGAAAATTATGTCCATATTTTTATCACTTTCAAAATCAAGCATTCCGAGCAGAAAGAACCTTGGATTTATTCCTTAAAGTTCAGACTACAACCCAGAATGGATCCACCATCCCAGTGAAATTGAATCCCTACCCCCATTGGAAGGTAATACTTTCAGGTTACTACAAATTGTAGTGTTCCTTTCTCTAGAGCTCATTAAAGGCAAAATACTGAGAATTTACATTTCACACCAGCATGTGGACACAGAACAGACTTTGCCATTAAGATGTTGTGGGTTTGTGGCACACCAGATATAATAGGAGCCAGTCCAGAAATCCCCCCTTGAGGTCAGTAAGGCCTCTAGGATTCATAGTGCCCATCACTTAGTCAGCTCCTCTGTTCCATTGGGGCTTTGGGGTTGCTCTGGAACAGCTATCCTACCTTATTCAACCTGCGGGGGCCCTTTTTCTGGTTTAAACATATCTCCATTTATGAAGTTCTTCTGGCTCCATTTTTTTTCTCTTCCTCTCGCTCCCCTGAGCTGTTTACAATGAAGCTTTCACTTGTGGCTGACAGCACACAGCTGCATCTGTAGCAAAACTCCATAAACACTCCAAAGTGTAAAAATATGATCCGGCTCCGCCACAGAGATCCCGGCCAATGGGGAGACGAGGCGGTTCCCACAGGCACATGGAGGCCGTGTGGCCAAACAGGTGGGCACCGGGCCACTGCCGCCACTGGCTCCTTGGAAAAACGGGCCGCCTTTTAACATGTTTAGTCTGTTTTTCCTGCTCGGTTTTCTTCCAGCTGAGCTCACTTGGGATGTGAATGAAAGCAGGCGTGGGTTACTCAGTCTCTTTCTGTCATTTCGTTCGCTCTCTCTCTCTCTCTCTTTTACACATATACAGAAGAGCGTCTTTTCACAGCCAGCTCCTCCAAGCCAAATGGCCCCCTCTGTTCCAGCGGTGACTGGATGGAGGAGAGAACTTGGTGGCGGCAGTGGTTTTGGCGCCTACCCAACTGGGGTCTAATTCTAAGCTTGGCAGGACTGAGAGCGCGAAAAGGGCTGGCATGTTGCCATTGCCCTTCGCAAGGAGCTCACTCTTCGGACCCCTCCTTCCTTCCAGCATCCATTTCAGATGGAGGAGACCAGACGTCCTGCACATGGCAGCCGTGAAGACAGCATACTCTCTGAGGAAAGACAGGCTATGGAGACTGGCTGGGTGAAAACTATCAGTTGCTCCTGCACAAAGCTCCTGTTTCACAGCTGAAAAACTTCACATAACGTCTGGCTTAGGCATCCCTGTCCATCACAAGAACTCCTCTTCCAAGAGTTTCAACATGTCCTGGCTTTCTGTGCTTTCTCTCCTGTTGACCTTCCTACCATTCCCTTCTCTATCCTTTGTGGTTCTCTACTGTGAATTATGGTAGCGGGTGCTCAGCACAACTTTAGCTCTGCACAGCTTGTGTGTATGCTTGTAGAGAGGCTTAGGAAGGCCTTTTTATGGTGCTGTTTTGCTCTCTGGCAGCGAAAAGCTGCATTCATTCCATCTGTCACCGACATCTCATGGAATAAAACTTTGAGCAAGAAAACTGGGCTGAAATATCCCCCCTTCACTAGTTGTTGTTTTATGTTAACTGGTGTTGTTCTGATGTTTTTAAATGTTGACGTATTTTATGTGCTTATGTGGCACTATTATGTACTGCTCTGTTTGCAGGACATTAATAATAATAATAATAATAATAATAAATATTAATATTTATTATCATTAATTAAATATTAAATATTATTATTATTATTATTATTATTATTATTATTATTATTTTACTGACACAAAAACACAGTATGTCACAGCAAACGAGATATACATATGCTGGATTTCGTATCACAAAATCACAAGTCGAACACTTCCCAAGCGTCTAGGACTGTGTGATATATTTTCAAATGATGCACCCAGATCCAATCGAGGTGGCCTTTTGCAGTTGACAGATCGTGATTTTGTCAATGTTTATTGTTTCCAAATGAAGGCTGAGATCTTTTGGCATGGCACCCAGTGTGCCAGTGACCACTGGGACCACCTGTACTGGTTTATACCAGAGCCTTTGCAATTCGATTTTGAGGTCCTGGTAACGGCTGAGTTTTTCCTGTTGTTTTTCCTCAATGCCACTATCACCTCCTCCTCCTCCTCCTCCTCCTCCTCCTCCTCATTATTATCATTATTTGAAACACAACAAGATGAGTCCACAGCAGACACTCTGCTGGCTGTTGTATTGGATCATATGCCGGACACTTCCCAAGTGTCTAGGACTGTGTGATGTATCAGCGAATAATGTGTGCAGATCCCAGTAAGGTGGTCTCCTGCACCTGGCAGATGGTAATTTTGTCAGCGCCAATTGTGTTTAAGTGCAGGTCAAGGTCTTTAGGCATTGCACCCAGTGTGCCGATCACCACTGGGACCACCTTGACTGGGCTTTGCAGTTCGATCTTTAAATCCTCATATCGAGTTAGCTTTTCCAGTTGTTTCTCTTCAATCCTGCTGTCACCTGGGATTGTGACATCGATGATCCATACTTTGTTTTTTAACACGATTGTGAAGTCAGGAATATTGTTCTCCAGAACTCTGTCTGTCTGAATTCAGAAGTCCCAGAGTAGTTTGACTGTAACTTTTTCCAGCTTGTGATCCCACCAGTTCTTTGTCGCAGGCAGATAGTATTTGTGGCACAGGTTCCAGTGAATCATCTGAGCAATGGTGTTATGCCTCTGTTTGTAGTCTGTCTGTGTGATCTTCTTGCAGCAGCTGAGGATGTGATCTATTGTTTCATCTGCTTCCTTGCAGAGTCTACACTTGGGATCTGTTTTTGACTTTTCAGTTCTGGCTTTGATGGCATTTGTTCTAATGGCTTGTTCTTGGGCTGCCAGAATCAGGCCATTATTATTATTATTATTATTATTATTATTATTATTATTATTCCCTGTCCCACAGCAGAGAGCCTGGGCTAGCTGGACCCTGGATATGTATATACATGCACAATAAGGGTGTGCAAAATGGCAGAAATATTTTTGTTTTCATTCTGTTTTCATTTCAAATTTTGGGTGTTCCCATTCTGTTTTCGGGAAGATTCTGGGAGATTAGGAGGGGGGCTGTTCAGATTCGTAATTGGGAATCTTGAGGTCCATTTCAGGAACAATCTTCCCAAAAACAGAAAGGAGGTAGGGACACCCAAAATTCAAAACAAATACAGAATGGATTTCTGGCATTTTACACACTCCTAATGCATAACACACACGTGTGCTAAAAAGTCAGTGAAATGGCATCTGTTGAGCAGTGTATTTTTCCTCCTCGTTGTCTCCCTTTATTATTTGTAACAAACATAATGTTTCCTTAGGGACCAACAGTCTATGTGACTCAGAATCAATGCTGTTTCAGACTAGACCTGGCCATATATCACCAGCCTGGATCCCTGTGTTGCTCAAGCAACCGTCTTATAACACAGGGGGAGACCTTTGTGGGCAGATACATAACAAAACAAGTGTGCATCTAACCCATCTAGGATGAGTGATATATGCAGCAGAATGAGGTGGTTAAATACAGAGATGCTAGATTGGACTCTATCTCTTTGTGCTGCAAGCACAGAATAGCACTCCTGAATGCTCTCTCCATTCAAAACATCTCACAGACTGGTGGAGGCTCCATCTTGAAGGCTTTTAAACAGAGGCTGCATGGCCATCTGTTGGGAGTGCTTTGAATGCAATTTTCCTGCTTCTTGGCAGGGAGTTGGACTGGATGGCCCATGAGATCTCCTCCAATTCTAAGATTCTACTAGCTGTACCCCCCACGCATTGCTGTGGCCAATCTTCCTTCCCTCTTTCTCTTCTCTCTTTCTCTCCTTCCTTCCCTTTTTTTCTTTCATTCTCTCCTTCCTTCTCTTCCTCTCCCCTTTGCTTTCTCTCCTTTCTTCCTTCCCTACTCATTCTTGGACTGCAACTCCCAGCAGTCCTCCTGATCAATCTATCTACCTAACTATCTGTCTCTATCTAATCTATCTGTCTTATCTATCTGGAGGATTGCTGGGAGTTGCAGTCCAGGAATTTGAAAATATGCAGGGATCGGGATGCTCTCAAAGAAATCCAAGGGGAAGAAAGCTTGCAGCTTGGAAGAAGCACATTTGGATCATCCTCCTCTCCTAAAGGGCCTGGTCTAGGAGATGCTGGGAGCTGTAATCCGAAAAAGAGTGTGATATGCTATTGTGTGTTTTGTTTGCCGGGGGGGGGGGGGGGAGTCCTTTTGTGCATGCGCTGTAGTTTTTCTTTTTTCTTGCTTTTTAAAATCCTTTACGTTGTATTTTTTTAGTGTTTTTGTGAGTGATGCTCACTTGTTGGCCTGATAGGTATATAGGTCTGATACAAAACTGATAGGTCCAGATCCATCATTGCTTGTGTCCACAGTGGGTGTAAGTGAACTACAACTCCCAAACTCAAGGTCAATGCCCACCATACCGTTCTAAAGTTTTCTGTTGGTCATGGGAGTCCTGTATGCCGAGTTTGGTTCAGTCCCACCATTGGTGGAATTCAGAATGCTCTTTGATTGTATGTGAACTATAAATCCCAGCAACTACAACTCCCAAATGACAAAATTAATTTTTTTGAGTGATGGTCACTTGGGTCTTGTGGTCAAATTTGGCGGCAATTCGTCCAGTGGTCTTTGAGTTATGTCAGTCCCACAAACAAACATTACATTTTTATTTATATAGATGACTGCAAGCACATGGAGGAGAAACATTCTTACCCAAACTTTTGTATCCTATTCTTTCCTCCATCTTTTTTCAGGGAGTTTTTTAACAGTAAAAAATAAAAAGCAACCACCCCTTGCCACTCCTCTTCCCCCAACCAAAGTCTGAAATGGTAGATGCTTTCCTAAAAATTTCATATGCTACCATTTAATTACACGTGGAGGCCAGGCTTAATACTTTTCTCTGAAACCCCTCCAGCACTTCTTCTCAGTGCATGCTTCATAACATATGAGCAAATGACTGGGGGATGTGACCCATCACCGTTTCCATCTGGGGAGGTGGTGCTCGCTTTGTGGTCCGTGCTGAACACATTTAGAAAGAGCATTCATTAAGTTCTGCAGACTTGAATTTTCTGGGCCAAGTCGGAATGCACAACCTCCAGGTCGCTTTTATGACAGTGGCATTCAACTTGTCGAGACCACGGTTCAATTTAAAACCTCATTTTTAAAAGTTCATTTTAAACCCTAGTATTTAAGTTTAGAAAAGTGCATACTAAGGAAGGCACGGTGTAAGTCAAAGCCTTGCATTCCCAGAAGAGTTCAACCTGCCCACATCCTCTCCTTAATTATCACTCAGTGTCTACTCCCTCTAGAAGCCACCAATCCCAGGAGGCTCAACTGACCCAGATCCCCTTTACGTTTCCAGTCTGGAGTCTGGCGCAACCCAGATTTGTTGTATCCATTTTGAAAACGTATTTGAGATCCTTTGTATCTAGTAGCTTAGAGCAGAGGTTATTTATTTATTTGTCGTGTCAGAGCAACCAGTCCATTATATTACATTTCTAACAGAACAAAGCAAACAAATAGAAAAATACAAAACTTGTGAGTTTGGTAGTTGGTTAAATGTCCTTTGACCAGTATCTGGCCACTTGGAGTGCTTCTGGTGTTGCTGCAAGAAGGTCCTCCATTGTGCATGTAGCAGGGCTCAGGTTGCATTGCAGCAGGTGGTTAGTGGTTTGCTCTTCTCCACACTCGCATGTCGAGGATTCCACTTTGTAGGCCCATTTCTGAAGGTTGGCTCTGTATCTCGTGGTGCCAGAGCGCAGTCTGTTCAGTGCCTTCCAAGTCGCCCAATCTTCTGTGTGCCCAGGAGGGAGTCTCTCATTGGGTATCAGCCATTGGTTGAGGTGCTGAGTTTGAGCCTGCCACTTTTGGACTCTCGCTTGCTGAGGTGTTCCAGAAAGTGTCTCTGTAGATCTTAGAAAACTATGTCTAGATTTAAGTCGTTGATGTGCTGGCTTATACCCAAACAGGGGATGAGCTGGAGATGTCACTGCCTTGGTCCTTTCACTATTGGCTGCTACTTCCTGGCGGATGTCAGGTGGTGCAATACCGGCTAAGCAGTGTAATTTCTCCAGTGGTATAGGGCGCAGACACCCCGTGATATTGCGGCATGTCTCATTAAGAGCCACATCCACTGTTTTAGTGTGGTGAGATGTGTTCCACACTGGGCATGCATACTCAGCAGCAGAGTAGCACAGTGCAAGGGCAGATGTCTTCACTGTATCTGGTTGTGATCCCCAGGTTGTGCCAGTCAGCTTTCGTATAATATTGTTTCTGGCACCCACTTTTTGCTTGATGTTCAGGCAGTGCTTCTTGTAGGTCAGAGCACGGTCCAGAGTGACTCCCAGGTATTTGGGTGCGCTGCAATGCTCCAGTGGGATTCCTTCTCAGGTGATCTTCAGAGCTCGGGATGCTTCTCTGTTCTTGAGATGGAAGGCACATGTCTGTGTTTTAAATGGGTTAGGAATCAGCTGGTTTTCCCTGTAGTAGGCAGTAAGAGCATCTAGAGCTTCGGAGAGCTTCTGTTCTACCGTCTCAAAGCTCCCTGCTTGGGCAGTAATGGCACGATCATCAGCATAGATGAAACTCTCTGTCCCTTCTGGCAGTGGCTGGTCATTTATGTAGATGTTGAACATGGATGGAGCAAGCACGCTCCCCTGGGGCAGAGGTAAAGCAAAACTAGTAAAGCATATACAAATTTAATTTAATCTATGTAAATAAACATGTAATGTTCATTTGTGGGATTAACAGAACTCAAAAACCACTGGGGGAATTGACACCAAATTTGGACACAAGACACCTAACTACCCAATGTATGTCCTTCAGTCATAAAAACACTGAAAAACACAGCAGAAGGGACTTTAAAAGCCCCCAAAAGCTAAATGACAATACAGAAAAAAAGGGAAGAAAGATGGAGGGAACGGGAGAAAAAGAAAGAAAAGAAAGAGGGAAGGAGGGAAAGAAAGAAGGAAAGGGAGAAGGAAGCATGGAAGCAAAGAGGGAGGGAAGGAAGGAAAGGGGTAGAGAAGGAAGAATAGAGAGAATGAGGGAGGGAAAGAAAAAGGGGGATGGAAGGAAAGTTAGAGAAGGAAGGAAGGAGAGAAGGAAAGAAAAAAGAGAAAGAAGGAAGGAAAGAGGGAGCGAAGGAAGGGGGATAGAGGGAGCGAAAGAGGGAGAGAAGGAAGGAAAAAAGGAAAGAGAGAAGGAAGAAAAGAGAGACAATAGGTTCTTGTGGGTTTTTTCGGGCTAGAGGGCCATGTTCTAGAGGCATTTCTCCTGACGTTTTGCCTGCATCTATGGCAAGCATCCTCAGAGGTAGTGAGGTCTCCTTCTTCCTTCCTTCCTTCTCTTCCCTCCTCCCTCTTTCTCTCGTTTCTTTCTTCGAAAAGAGAGACAGCCGAAGAGAAAGAAAAAGGGGGAAGGAAGGAAAGAGATAGAGAAGGAAGGAAGAAGAGAAGGAAAGACATGAAGGAAGGAGAGACAGAGCGAAGGTTGACAACAGCAACACGTGGCGGGTACAGCTAGTCTATATAAATAAAAATGTAATGTTCATTTGTGAAATTAACAGAACTAAAAACCATTGGACGAATTGACACCAAATTTGGACACAAGACACCTAACAACCCAATGTATGACCTTCACTCAAAAAAATTGATTTTGTCATTTGGGAGTTGTAGTTGCTGGGATTTATTGTACACCTACAATCAAAGAGCATTCTGAACCCCACCAACGATGGAATTGAACCAAACTTGACACACAGTTCTCCCATGACCAACAGAAAATACTGGAAGGGTTTGGTGGGCATTGACCTTGAGTTTGGGAGTTGTAGTTCACCTACATCCAGAGAGCACTGTGGACTCAAACAATGATGGATCAGGACCAAACTCTACACGAATACTCAATATGCCCAATCGTGAACACTGGTAGAGTTTGAGGAAAATAGTAGGCCTGGGTAACAACGCAAAAATTTGTTTCTAAAATCGATTTGTATTTGGGGTTTTTTTTTGTTTCGATATTTAAAATAATTACAAAATTTTCCCTTAAAAAAGTTCGGTATTTACAAAATTTCGTTAATATTTACAAAACATTTTGTAAAGATGGCGCCCTTTTTTTTCAATATTTTTTCAATATTTTTTTAATTTAATTATTAATTTAGTAGAATAGGGAGGAGAAATTATTATTAAGGAGGGAAGGCAGGCACTCACTCTGGCGGGCCCTCAAGCGCTGCCGCCAAGTCGGGCCCGGCTCCTCCGAAGCAATGCGAAATTGGGAGAAGGGCTCCCCAAAGGCCATCTAGCCCAGCCCTCCACTAAGGAATTGGGAGAACGAAGCACAGCCCTCCGCTAAGGAATTGGGAGAACGAAGAAGCACACCCACCGCAAAGGTGAGGAAGGAGAGACGGGCCGCCTTCCCGCTGAGGGTCGCTCGCCCCTCGCTCGCTTGCTCAGCCGGCGCCTTCTCCGCCCTCTCCTCCTCCTCCTCCTCCTCCTCTTTCAGGCTCTGTCTCTGACTGGCTAAGGAGAGGAGAGAGAGGAGAGCTCCCAGCAAGCATCTAGCCAAGCCATCTTACGTATTTCCGAAATGGACGGAAATACAAATTTTTTTGGCGCATGCCGTTTCGATATTTAAAAACACTTCCGGGTTTAAAAATAAGTTTTGTAATCGTTTCGTAATTGCTAAAATTAACAAATATTTAACGAATTACAAAATTAACGAACGAAACCGCCCAGGCCTAGAAAATAGAATCTTGACATTCGGGAGTTGTAGTTGCTGGGATTTATAGTTCACCTACAGTCAAAGAGTACTCTGAATCCCACCAACGATAGAATTGGGCCAAACCCCCCACACAGAACCCCCATGTGGGCCACAGCAACACATGGCAGGGGACGGCCCATAAGGAATATAAAAGCACAGCAACTACAACTAAAGGAGCACAAGGTGAGTCTGGCTGATAAAAATGCCTTAGCGGCAAAGTGCCAAAGTGAATCAGTTAAGCCAGCAAGCTAGTAAAGCATCTGTGCAAGGAGATGTTTGTGAGGAAATCCTGTTTTGCAAACACTAGGGAAGCCCTAGCTAACAAAGTTTCTCAAGTGTCAAGGTAAACAGTTAAATGGTCAGGTGAATTTAGCCCCGCTGGGAGTTTAGCATCAAGGTGAGGAGGCCTCCCCTTGTTTGACTTTACAAATTCCAATTTTCCAAGTGAACGAGCCCAATAAACACAAGCCAATCATGAAGGTAAAAAGCCAGAGGGCTGTGGGTGTTCTTCCGCTTGCTGTGCACTGTATCACATGTAAAACTACCTTGCATTTTGAACAACTCCAAGAAAATGACACTGTGTGCAACACCAATAAAAAAGGCCAGTTTGTACTGATGGTCAGTAGGAAAAGAGTCCAGAATAAAACTGCTAGTATCAAAATGCATTTATATGTCCACACTTCTGGTCTCTGTACTTCATAAAGAATATTATAGAACCAAGATGGGGGAAAAGATTAAAATGATAATTACTGCAACGCGCTCTACGTGGGGCTGCCCTTGAAGACGGCCCGGAAATTACAGTTGGTCCAAAGATCGGCAGCCAGACTACTTACGGGAGCTGGTTACAGGGAGCGGTCTACCCCCCTGTTTAAACAGCTCCACTGGCTTCCAATACGTTTCTGGTCCCAATTCAAGGTGCAGGTTGAAGCCCTAAACAGTTCGGGACCTGCTTATCTCCGTGATCGCATCTTCCCCTATGAACCAGTGCATACCTTGAGATCTTCTCTCTCTCTCCCCCTGCCATCTCAAGCCCGGTTGGTGGGGATGAGGGAGAGGGCCTTCTCAGTGGTGGCCCCCTGCCTCTGGAACCCGAAGATCAGACAGGCTTCCACTTTGTCCTCTTTCCAGAGTCAACTAAAAACCTGGATGTTCTGATGTGCTTTTGATTAAGCAGTCCACCAGTAATTTTCCTGTTCCTACTTTAAGTTCAGCATTTTACACCGGCCTTCCTATGGTCTTCCTCAACATGTTTAATGACAGTATTTCCAACCCTGTCTACTTGATTGTTGCACTTTCCTTACGCTCCTGTCCGAATGTATTGTACTCATTGAGTACGTATTTCAGTATGTTCTTTCTTCTCAGCCATATTGTTTTGATGTTGTTTTCAATTGTGTTTGTATTTTATTTTTATCTGATGTTTTTAATTGTTAAAGTGTTTTATTTGTGTATCTTACTTGTAATTTTGGGCTTGTCCCTTGTAAGCCGTCCCGAGTCCCCTAGAGGAGATGGTTGGCAGAGTGTAAAAATAAAATTATTATTATTATTATTATTATTATTATTATTATTATTATTATTATTATTTGGTTGGAGAAACTATTTGAGTCATTTTAACTTGGTAAAATGGTGAGTCGTATGAGACGTGATGGAAGTGCCAAACGGTGAACATGTTATGAAAGAAGTAGGAAGGGAGAATTTATCCCTGATCTTGGGGCCATCCACATTCAAGACAGAGGGGAGGAAACTTTTCTTCACAAAGTGCCTAATTCAACTATGAAATTTGCAACTTCAAGGTTACAAAGACAGGTATTTTTGAATGGATTTAGTCAAATGTATAGTGGGAAATACAAGTGACTGCTATTCGTAATGGCTATCAATTATCTCTTGGATCAGAGGCAGTATATATTTCTGGGTATTAGCAGTGAATTATAAACAATAGTAGAATTATTATTATTATTATTATTATTATTAAACTTTATTTGTACCCCGCTAGCATCTCCCAAAGGACTCGATGCGGCTTACAAAGGCCAAGGCCTCAACACACAATACAACAATACAAAACCTAAGGCAAATTAAAAACAATTAAAGCAATATAACAACAAGCAATAAACAATACACTAAGACACAATAAAACTGGGCCGGGCCAGAGTAATGGGTACAGGATTAAAAGTGCTGATGTGACAGGAGGTATATAAGGCTTATGGGGCAAGTGCAGTGTGCGGTGTGCAGCAATCTTAGTTCTAATAATCTTCTTTCCCAGATTTCCTATTCTGGGAAAGAAGAAGGCTATCACACTCTCCTTGTGAGATTTTCCTCCATATCTGGCTAGCAAGAGTGGGAAACTGAGGCCCCTTCTATTGTTGTTTATTCATTCAGTTGCTTCCGACTCTTCGTGACCTCATGGACCAGTCCATGCCAGAGCTCCCTGTCGGCCATCACCACCCCCAGCTCCTTCAAGGTCAACCCAGTCACTTCAAGGATGCCACCCATCCATCTTGCCCTTGGTTGGCTCCTCTTCCTTTTTCCTTCCATCTTCCCCAGCATAATTATCTTCTCTAAGCTTTCCTGTCTTCTCATGATGTGGCCAAAGTACTTCATCTTGGCCTCTAATAACCTTCCCTCCAAAAAGCAGTCGGATCTTATTTCCTGAAGTATGGACTGGTTGGATTTTCTCGCGGTCCAAGGCACTCTCAGAACTTTCTTCCAACACCACAGCTCAAAAGCATCTATCTTCCTTCGCTCAGCCTTCCCTATGGTCCAGCTCTCACATCCATAGGTTACGAGGAATACCATTGCTTTAACTATGCGGATTTTCGTTGCCAGTGTGATGTCTCTACTCTTCACTATTTTATCGAAATTGGCCATTGCTCTCCTCCCAAGAAATAAGCGTCTCCTGATTTCCTGGCTGCAGTCTGTGTCTGAAGTAATCTTTGCACCTAGAAGTAATACTTGCCCCTTCTATACTGCTATATAAATGTAAATGATCTGCTTTGAACTGGATTATATGGCAGTGCAGACTCATATAATCCAGTTCAAAACAGATAATGTGGATTATCTGCTTTGATAATCTGGATTATATGGTAAAGAAGAGGCCTGAGTGTTTGAGTAGATTCATGGTGATTTAATCCGGCTTGGATTTTATGATTAAAACAGAGATATACCTAGAATTCTAATCTAATTCCTGTCTCTCAGCCCAGGGATTCTGGGAGCTGTAATTGCAAAAACATTATCTTTCCAAGATCTGTCAAGTGACTGCTACTAAATGTATCAGACTTTTCCTCCATATAAAAGAAAAAAAATGATTAAAATTTAGGAAATCAAAAGTCACACTGCAAATGACATTCTGAGTTCAAATATGATAGTAAAAAATGTACAAAAAATGTAAAAAAATGAGTTGGAGATCAATTCCATTTAAAAGTATATATATGTGTGTTTGTGTATGATTTGGTTGCTGCAAAGATGCCTGTTGCATGTCTCTCATTTTTTGAAAATTCTTTCTCCACATCAGACACGGAAGCTGTCCAAGGTGGAACGGCAGCGCTTCAGCGAGGAGGTGGAGATGCTGAAGGGGCTCCAGCACCCCAACATTGTGCGTTTCTATGACTCATGGAAGTCTTCCGTCAAAGGACAAGTCTGCATTGTGTTGGTCACCGAACTCATGACGTCAGGCACCCTCAAAACGTGAGTACATGGTGATGTGAGAGGAGGGAAGGAGTAGTAACTTGGTAGAGGTGAGGACGTGGGACTCCCAAAGCTTTTTCCTCTTTCAGGCTGTGGCAAAACCTTTCTCCTGACAGGAAGGAGGTCTGTGTAAGGATCCAAACTACAAATTACAATGACTTTTGGTCGTGTCAGGAGCGACTTGAGAAACTGCAAGTTGCTTCTGGTATGAGAGAATTAGCCGTCTGCAAGGATGTTGCCCAGGGGACGCCCAGATGAATTGATGTTTTTATCATCCTTGTGGGAGGCTTCTCTCATGTCCCCGCATGAGGAGCTGGAGCTGATAGAGGGAGCTCATCTGCCTCTCCCCGGATTCGAGCCTGTGACCTGTCTGTCTTTAGTCCTGCCGGCACAGGGGTTTAACACACTGCGCCACCGGGGGCTCCATTACAATGACTGGGAAAAGTGCAGCCCAGTATCCATTTTCCCATCTGAGATTTTCTCAGTTATCCCTTTTTGGGGCATAAAACCAGTTGAATTGGTTCACCTGGAAGTTTTAATGAGGTTGCAAGGAGCTCTGTAATGTTTAAAATAGTAAAAATAACTTTTTAAGTTCATTAATTCCACCCAGTCCAGACAATCCTTTTTTGTTGTATGAGTGGTCTCCATACAATGCTAAATTCACTGAAAATTCCCATAATCCCCACTCCTGCAATGACATTTGGTAGCACTTTTACTGTTGCGGCTCCATCCTATAGAATTCTGCACTTTATTCATTTACTTATTTTATTTTACTATATTTATATATCGCCCCTCTCAGCCCAGAGGCGACTCGGGACGGTTCACAGACTGGCAACAATTCAATGCCTCAACAATTATAACAAGTAAAAGAATCATAAAATCCTGTTAAAAACAATAGCATCTATATAAATAGAAATGTAATGTTTGTTTGTGGGATTAACATAAGTCAAAAACCACTGGACGAAGTTGACACTAAATTTGGACAGAATACGCCTAACAACCCAATGAGTGACCATCACTAAAAAAAATAGAATTTTTCATTTGGGAGTTTTAGTTGCTGGGATTTATAGTTCACCTACAATCAAAGAGCATTCCGAACTCCACCAACAATGGTGGACATTGATCTTGAGTTTGAGACTTGTAGTGGAATAGAACCAAACTTGACACACAGGACTTCCAAAACCAATAGAAAAAAGTAGAAGGATTTGGTGGGCATTGACCTTGAGTTTGGGAGTTGTGGTTCACATACATCCAAAGAGCACTGTGGACTCAAGCAATGATGGATCTGGACCAAACTTGGTACAAATATTCCATATGCCCAAATATGAACACAGATAGAGTTTGGGGGAAATAGAGCTTGACATTTGGGAGTGACAGTTACTGGGATTTATAGTTCACGTATAATCAAAGAGCATTCTGAACCCCACGAACGACAGAATTGCAAACTTCCCACACAGAACCCCCATGACCAACAGAAAATACTTAAGGCCATCCAGTCCAACTCCCTTCACCAGGGCAAGAAAACCCCTCCTGACTAATAGCCATCCAGCCATAGATAATAGATAGATAGATAGATAGATAGATAGATATGATTCACACACAGAGAGAGATATAGTAGTTGTAAGGCATTGAATTTTTGTCATTATCTATGCGTAAACCGCTTTGAGTTCCCCTAGGGGTGAGAAAAGCAGTATATAAATGCTGTAAATAAATAAATAAATAAAAATAATAATAGTATCCTAGATTTGAAAGGGACCATAAAGAAGGACAATTATATGTTGCATGTTCCAGAGTAGGCAAACCAGACAATCTCCACATCAACACTGACAAGGAAACAGCAAGAAATACGGTTTACCCACAAGCATAAAGAAATTACATATATGAGAAACCAAGACTTTCTCATTACTTTATTTGCCAGATCACCACACTGGCCACAGCGATGCCTGGCAAGGGACGGCTAGTATGATATAAAAATATAAAAACCGTACAAAGCCTTAAAACATTATCGTGAGCGTCTCCATGTCAAGTAATTATTCCATTGCGTTATCAAGTAATTCCCTAATTCCGTATAGCTATGCCGTATTTGAGAAGGCCTGCTCAAAAAGCCAGGAGGGAGGGAGCCGATCATATATCTCTAGGCAAGCTGTTCTACAGTCGAGGAGCCACCGCTGAGAAGGCCCTGTCTCTCATCCCCGCTAGATACATTTGCAAGGAAGGAGGGACCGAGAGCAGGGCCTCCCCAGAAGATCTTAACATTCTAGATCAGTGGTTCTCAACCTTCCTAATGCCGCGACCCCTTAATACAGTTCGTCATGTTGAGGTGACCCCCAACCATAACCCTAACATTATGAATTGCCATGTAAATAATGATCTGCAGGATGTAATTTCATTCACTGGAGGAAATTTGGCACAAATACCCGGTATGCCCAAATTTGAATACTGGTGGGGTTGGCGGGGGGATTGATTTTGTCATTTGGGAGTTGTAGTTGCTGGGATTTATAGTTAACATGTAAACAAAGAGCATTCTGAACACCACCAACAATGTAATTGAACCAAAGTTGGCACAGAGAACTCCCATGATGAACAGAAAATACTCAAAGGGTTTGGTGGGCATTGACCTTGAGTTTGGGAGTTGTAGTTCACCTACATCCAGAGAGCACTGTGGGCTCAAACAACGATGGATCTGGACCAAACTTGGCACGGATACTCAATATGCCCAAATGTGAACACTGATGGGGTTTGGGGAAAATAGACTTTGACATTTGGGAGTTGTAGATACTGGGATTTATAGTTCACCTACCATCAAGGAGAGTTCTGAACCCCACTAACGATAGAATTGGGCCAAACTTCCCACACAGAACCCCCATGACCAACAGAAAATACTGTGTATTGTCAAAGGCTTTCATGGCCGGAATCACTGGGTTGTTGTAGGTTTTCCGGGCTATATGGCCATGTTCTGGAGGCATTTTCTCCTGACGTTTCGCCTGCATCTATGGCAAGCATCCTCAGAGGTAGTGAGGTCTGTTGGAAGTAGGAAAATGGGTTTATAGTCCTTTGCCCCACCCGGGTCATTCCACAGATATATAAACCCATTTTTCCTACTTCCAACAGACCTCACTACCTCTGAGGATGCTTGCCATAGATGCAGGTGAAACGTCAGGAGAAAATGCCTCCAGAACATGGCCATATAGCCCGGAAAAACCTACAACAACCCAGAAAATACTGTGTTTTCTGATGGTGTTTGGCGACCCCTCTGACACCCCTTTGCGACCCCCTCAGGGGTCCCGACCCCCAGGTTGAGAAACACTGTTCTAGATGGTTCATAAGGAGAGATTCATTTGGATAGGTATGTTAGACCGAAACTGAACATATCTTTGTAGTTTGGTAACTTAATCAGAATTCCCTGTCATAAAAACCTCTAGGGTTCTAGTTAGTGAAGTACCCCAGAGCTGTCTAGTAAAACATTGTTGGTTCCTCACCAACCTCAACCCCTTAGTGTCTTAGATTGGATCCCTCCTAGTTGCAATGGTATAAAATTCGTATAAATATATAGTGCAGACAGACATGCAAAGTAATGAGAACTCCAGCTGGAACACCCCTCTCTGGATCTGGCAAGTGTATGGGAGGGAAGAAAAGAGGAAATTATGTCATCCAGGTTCAGCAAGTGTGCTTCATAGCCACAATTACAGTGATTATGTTTTTCCCCTGTAACGGCTATAGTTGAATTTCTCTCTCTGCATGCGCAACCGAGAACTACCTCTTTTGTTTCATGCAGGAAGGCAGTGATCCTGTTCTGCAAAAAATGTTTGAGTCATAGAGGCAATATTTGGAGTGGCATGCCTTCTTTATGTGTAGACAACACTTTTCCCCATCATTGAAACTGGGTAGAGGAGAGGGACAGGAAGAGAGTGGTATAATAGGGCATTTCCCACAAGGCCCAGTATTAAGATACAGAAAATATTATGAAAGGGAGATATGGTAACCATTTGCAGCAGTAAGCCCAGGGCCCTTCCACACAGCCTTATAACATAGAATATCAAGGCAGATAATCCACAATATCTGCTTAGAACTGGGTTATCTGAGTCCACACTGCCATATAATCCAATTCAATGTGGAAGGGACCCCAGAGTTTGGAAAGGTTACTTTTAGAGTATAGCTCCCAGAATATCTTACCTTACAGTGGCTGGGAAAGCCTTCACACAATTAAAACCCGCGTGCCAGCTGCGACCGTACCTCGTGAAGTCTGACTTCACCACGGTGGTCCACGCCTTAGTTACCTCTAGACTGGACTATTGCAGTGCACTCTACATGGGGCTTCCCTTGAAGATGGCCTGAAAACTCCAATTGGTCCAACATTTGACAGCCATACTACTAACTAGGCAAATTACAGGAAGCTCCATTGGCTGCCGTTCATCTTCCGGTCCCAATTCAAGGTGCAGATTATCATAGAATCATAGAATCAAAGAGTTGGAAGAGACCTCATGGGCCATCCAGTCCAACCCCCTTCCAAGAAGCAGGAATATTGCATTCAAATCACCCCTGACAGATGGCCATCCAGCCTCTGCTTAAAAGCTTCCAAAGAAGGAGCCTCCACCACACTCCGGGGCAGAGAGTTCCATTGCTGAACGGCTCTCACAGTCAGGAAGTTCTTCCTAATGTTCTTCCTTGTAGTTTGAAGCCATTGTTCCGCTTCCTAGTCTCCAAGGAAGCAGAAAACAAGCTTGCTCCCTCCTCCCTGTGGCTTCCTCTCACATATTTATACATGGCTATCATATCTCCTCTCAGCCTTCTCTTCTTCAGGCTAAACATGCCCAGTTCCCTAAGCCGCTCCTCATAGGGCTTGTTCTCCAGACCCTTGATCATTTTAGTCGCCCTCCTCTGGACACATTCCAGCTTGTCAATATCTTTCTTGAATTGTGGTGCCCAGAATTGGACACAATATTCCAGATGTGGTCTAACCAAAGCAGAATAGAGGGGTAGCATTACTTCCTTAGATTTAGACACTATGCTCCTATTGATGCAGGCCAAAATCCCATTGGCTTTTTTTACCGCCACATCACATTGTTGGCTCATGTTTAACTTGTTGTCCATGAGGACTCCAAGATCTTTTTCACACGTACTGCTCTCGAGCCAGGCGTCCCCCATTCTGTATCTTTGCATTTCATTTTTTCTGCCAAAGTGTATAAGTGTATCACCTATAAAGCCCTGAATAGTTTGGAACCCACCTGCCTTCGTGAGCACATCTCCTACCATAAACCTGCATGATCTCTTTGATCCTCTGGAGAGGCCCTCCTTTTGCCCCTTCCTCCATCACAAGTACGATTTGTGGGAGTGAGGGAGAGAGCCTTCTCCGCTGTGGCCCCTCAGCTTTGGAACTTGCTACCTGGTGAGATTAGGCAGGCCCCCACCCTAGCAGCCTTTAAGAAAGATCTAAAAACGTGGCTCTTCCAATGTGTCTTTGGAGAGTGACCATATATCCCATTTCTGTCGTCCTCATGATGCACTTTCCCCGTCCTTAATGAAGCCCTAACCCCACTATTTGTCCCTTATGAGCTCGTCCCTCACAAATACACTTTTCTACTCCTATCTCATCCAGGGTTCTATCATTTTATCTTTTGCATTTGGCCCACCCATTGTGTTCTATTTTTCATTATGTCATTTGGCACTGCTTATTTTATCCTGTTACTTTATGTATTTTATTGTGATGTATTGTAGCCGCTCCTAGTCGTATTTGGGGAGATGGTGGCAGGGTATAAATAAAGATGATGATGATGATGATTATTATTATCAGGGCCGTAGCCAGAAAAAAATTTCGGGAGGGGTTGAAATTTTCGGGGGGGGGGGGTTGAAAATTTTGCGGGGGCAGGGGGGGTTGAAACCTGCCTCCTAGCTCACGCTGAAGCAAAGAGCACAGCAGGGGGAGAGCAGCCTTCAATAGCCTGCAGCTCCGCCCTTGTCAACCACCTCCACCAAGTCTGGCCTCCTTAATGAGAGCATTCAACACCCCACCCCCCCCACCCCACTTGGTTGCTTCACTACTGTTCTGTCGCGCACTGGGACTGTAAATAATTGTCTTTAGAACAGGATGTGAAACCTTTGCCCAGCGGGAAGCCAGGGGGCCTAAAGAGAAGTTCTCAGAGGTTCCCACCACAAACAGTCTTTAGATGGTTTGAGAAGTACAACAAAGTCTTTTATTAATGAACAATCAAACAGAAACTTCTCTTGTCTTCAGTAAAGTTAAGCAAATGATTCCAAGCTTTTAGGCAACTGGTGAATTCCTAATCTTGCCCACGAAGGACAGGCAACTGTCTTCAATAACTTCTTCTTTAAAGGAAAATCCCCGTTTTAACTTCTCCCAGGCTGACTGTAATCTAACCCTTACTGATGTGGGCTCCGCTACCGGGTCGAACTGCGTCTCGAATGCCGAGTGGACCTACCAGCAAGGCAGTAGATGTTCTCCAGCTGGAGCTCTTTGGTCTTTAGGGCTGTTTTCCTGGAAATTCTTTGGAGACTCTTAAGACCTTTCTCCCCCGGAAGATCTTAAGGGTTAAAGCTTTTGTACTGGGGAAGCTTGCACACATCCTATACATAAGCTTACCTTGCTGAGACTAACTAAAAATGGCTCCCTTCCCTTCCCAATTGCCCTGAGCAAGGGACGGAACCAAAACTTAACAATGATGGACAGGTGACTTGCCCTATGACTGCAACCAAAGAAGCCACCTATCTGCAGAGTCCCTGAAACCTAGGACTGCAAGCAAACATTTAATACAAAGCAAATAAAGTTGGAGCTCCTGGTACAGCTGTACCAGAACAACTACATCGGCTATTGCTGCAAGTAATGACAGTGTGAATAAATTGCTAATATTTCCTTGAGATAGTGCTTGCAGTTCTGGAGGGACTCTTGATTTTTTGCATCTCATATACTTAGCAGCATGGGGATTTGGTTCACCAATTAAAATTCATGAGTAAACCAGGTTTTTAAAAAAAATCTGAAACATTTCGGGGGGGGGGGGGTTGAACCCCTAACACCCCCCTCGCTACGGGCCTGATTATTATTATTATTATTATTATTATTATTATTATTACCAGTGGCCATGCTGAGTGAAGGATTCTATCACTTGACTTTTTAAATACCCTTCCCAAGCTATGAATAGCCCTTTCCATTTCTACTTGCTTTGTCGTTTGGTAGGATTCTGGAACTTGTAACACCACCCCACACCACACCACCCTGGGGTATTTTTCCAAGCTCAGAATGACTGTTGTTCTCTTTAGTTCCTTGTGAGTTTGGTAAGTGGGAGGAACTTGAGGGTGGGGGTGGGACACTGATCACACTCCTGACATACTGAATTTGCTGGTCTGTAGATAAAAATGACAGCAATAACAAAGAAGGGTTGTTTAGGATCTACCATAGGAACCAAGGTCTAATTTTTCCCCATTCTAAAAAGGTGGGGATCACAAGGGGTCATGCTGATGAGATAAGTGGCCCTGAATCTGATTCCATCCCCTTTCTGTAGGTATCTGAAGCGCTTCAAGGAGATGAAGCTGAAGGTCCTTCAACGCTGGAGTAGACAGATCTTGAAGGGACTGCATTTTCTACACACCCGATCTCCCCCGATCATCCACCGGGACCTGAAATGTGACAATATTTTCATCACGGGCCCCACTGGCTCAGTCAAAATTGGAGACCTTGGTTTAGCTACACTCAAGCGTGCATCATTTGCCAAGAGTGTCATAGGTACGTGATGGGTAGAAGATGACTACTAGAATGTGTGGATGCTCAAGATGTGTTCCATTAGCCCTGTCTTTTCCATCTATATTGGGTTGTAAATAGAACAGGGATAGATAAAGCTCAGTCATTAAAACTAGACTAAAACAAAATGATAAATGCTAGGAAAGTGTGGAGAATGCTCAATTTTCTGTTGATTAAATGTTCTGTAGCAACACTAGAAACAGACCAATTACATATGTTCAGAAACCTGTCCATTTCAGGACTTTAAAAGTGTGTATAAAGGCAGAAAAATGTCTACATTTGTTCTGTCGCACGTTGGGCCTGTAAATAGTTGTCTTTAAAACAGGACGTGCAACCTTTGCCCAACGGGAAGCCAGAGGGCCTAAAGAGAAGTTCTCAAAGGTTTCCACCACAAACAGTCTTTAGATGGCTTGAGAAGTACAACAAAGTCTTTTATTAATGAACAATCAAACAGAAACTTCTCTTGACTTCAGTAAAATTAAGCAAATTATTCCAAGCTTTTAGGTAACTGGTGAATTCCTACTCTTGCCCACAAAGGACAGGCAGCTGTCTTCAATAACTTCTTCTTTACTTTAAAGGAAAATCCCCTTTTTAACTTCTCCCAGGCTGACTGTAAACTTAAACCTAACTGATGTGGGCACCACTACCGGGTTGAACTACATCTCAAAGCACCGAGTGGACTTACCAGCAAGGCCTGTAGTCTCTTCAGCTGGAGTTCTTTGATCTTTAGGGCTGTTCTCCCCCGGAAAGTCTTCAAAGCTTTGGGGATGCTTCCCTGGAAATGCTTTCCCTGGAAATTCTTTCCCTTCTGTTTCTGTTGGAATTTCTGTAACCCTGGAAATTCTTAAAGGTTAAAGCTTTTGTACAGGGGAAGTTACACACATCCTATACATTAGCTAACCTTGCTGAGACCAACTAAAAATGGCTCCCTTCCCTTCCCAATTGCCCTGAGCAAGGGGCGGGACCAAACTTAATGATGATGGACAGGCGGCTTGCCCTATAACTGCAACCAAAGAAGCCACCTATCTGCAGAGTCCCTGAAACTTAGGACTGCAAACAAACATTCAATGCAAAGCAAAAAAAAATTGGAGCTCCTGGTACAGCTGTACCAGAACAACATTTCAAAAATGTATACAAAGATGGCAGGTATATGCAAATTGTGCTTCCGCATGGAAATATTATCTACAAAAATGCTCAAATGTTTTTAAAAATGTGAAAGAAAGAATAATAATAATAATAATAATAATAATAATAATCTTTATTTATACCCCACCACCATCTCCCCAAGGGGACTCAGGGCGGCTTACATGAGGCCAAGCCCAGCAATACAACAATGCAAATGTACAACATAAGAATACAACAATCTATATAAATAAAAACGTCATGTTCGTTTGTGGGATTAACATAACTCAAAAACCACTGGACGAATTGCCGCCAAATTTGGCCACAAGACACCTACTAACCCAAGGAGTGACTATCACTCAAAAAATTGTGTTTGTCATTTGGGAGTTATGGTTGCTGGGATTTATAGTTAACCTACGATCAAGGAATATTCTGAACCCCACCAACAATGGAATTGAACCTAACTTGGCAGACAGAACTCCCACGACCAACAGAAAATACTGGAAGGGTTTGGTGGGCAGTGTCCTTTGGTTTTGGAGTTGTAGTTCACTTACATCCAGAGATCACTGTGGACTCAAATAATGATGGATCAGGACCAAACTCTACACAAATATTCAATATGCCCAAATGTGAACACTGGTGGAGTTTGGGGAAAATAGAATCTTGGCATTTGGGAGTTGTAGTTGCTGGGATTTATAGTTCACCTACAATCACAGAGCATTCTGAATCCCACCAATGATAGAATTGGGCCAAACCTCCCACACAGAACCCCCATGTGGGCCACAGTAACGTGTGGCCGGGGACGGCTAGTAAAATATAAAAAATACAATAAAATACAAGAAACAGTATAAATTAACACAACAGACAATATAAAATCACAATATTTGAACACAGAGAATTGATCATAAAATCCCCCCTAGCTACACCCCACTCCCCCCTAAATGTACATGGAAACAACACATCGAGGAAGGAAAAGGAGAACATTCCCACAATTCTTAGTTATGCTTAATGCTTATTTATACCCCAGCCAGCTGAAGTCCAGTTAAAATTTCAAACTCTTGCATTATCTCTGGAGGATACGCAGACTTGTTTTGGTGCCTCTGAAGACTGGGAGTTGTGCAAATGAGGAGCAGTTGCCAAGAATACCTCTGTGCTTGCTCTTTTCCAGCAGGTACACAGATAGCATTATCAAGAATGTTTTGCTTGGATAGCAGAATTGTTGGAGAAGAAGCAATCGTTCAGAACTGCTATCCCAAAAGTATTTATGGGTCAAATGAGGTACCTTAAAGTATGTCCCGAAGGTCCCTAGAAGTCTGTTCAGCTATATTACAGAATGTATTATTGTTCATTGTGCAATAAGGGATTTCGTGTGGGGTTTTGTGAAGGGCCTAAATAATGTAAAGGCACCAGATCCTATTTCATTTTGGAAGCTAAGTAGTGGTGTGGGCTGTATTTCAGAGGAAGATGTCATAGAATCATAGAATCAAAGAGTTGGAAGAGACCACATGGGCCATCCAGTCCAACCCCCTGCCAAGAAGCAGGAATATTGCATTCAAATCACCCCTGACAGATGGCCATCCAGCCTCTGTTGAAAAGCTTCCAAAGAAGGAGCCTCCACCACACTCCGGGGCAGAGAGTTCCACTGCTGAATGGTTCTCACAGTCAGGAAGTTCTTCCTCATGTTCAGATGGAATCTCCTCTCTTGTAGTTTGAAGCCATTGTTCCGCGTCCTAGTCTCCAGGGAAGCAGAAAACAAGCTTGCTCCCTCCTCCCTGTGGCTTCCTCTCACATATTTATACATGGCTATCATATCTCCTCTCAGCCTTCTCTTCTTCAGGCTAAACATGCCCAGCTCCTTAAGCCGCTCTTCATAGGGTTTGTTCTCCAGACCTTTTATCATTTTAGTCCCTCTCCTCTGGACTCATTCCAGCTTGTCAATATCTCTCTTGAATTGTGGTGCCCATTTCAAAGTGTTCCTTGCCTAAGGAAACTCTATGAAAGCAATGGTTTCCATAAGTAGACAGGTGGCTTTAAAGGACATACACACACAGAGGAGCAGAAGATGAGTTAATTTTGCTAAGGGTTTAAGTCTCAAGGTAAGAAAACCTTCCTTCCTCTTCTTCCAGGAACTCCTGAATTCATGGCCCCAGAGATGTACGAGGAGAAATATGATGAAGCCGTGGATGTTTACGCATTTGGCATGTGCATGCTGGAAATGGCGACCTCGGAGTACCCCTATTCGGAATGTCAGAATGCAGCTCAGATCTATCGCAAGGTCACCTCGGTGAGAGAGGGAAGGAGGGAGAGGGAGTGGAAAGGGTTGGAGAGAGAGAAGGGAGAGGACAGCCTTTGCTTTCTTCCGAAGCTTGGATTGACACCTTTCCATTATGGGTTCAACCCCTTAAATCAGGGGTCCACAAACTTTTTAAACAGAGGGCCAGGTCATAGCCCCTCAAACTGTTGGAGGGCCAGATTATAATTTGGAAAAAAATGAATGAATTCCTATGAACACTACACATATCTTATTTGTAGTGCAAAAAACATTTTAGAACAATATAATAATTAAACTAAAGAACAATATTAACAAATGTAAAATAATTAGTATTTTATTGGGAAGTGTGGGCCTGCTTTTTTATTTATTTATTTGTTTTATTTATTTATTTGACTTGTATACCGCCATTCCCAATTTGGCTCGGAGCGGTTTACAGCAGTAGATTAAAACAATACAACCAACTTTAAAATACAATAAAAACGAGAACAGACATAGTCCCGAGTTATTCACCCATCCTCCTCCTCCTGTTTTGAGAGAATTGGCCGTCTGCAAGGACGTTGCCCAGGGGACGCCCGGATGATTTGATGTTTTTATCATCCTTGTGGGAGGCTTCTCTCATGTCCCCACATGAGGAGCTGGAGCTGATAGAGGGAGCTCATCTGCCTCTCCCCGGATTCGAACCTGCGACCTGTCGGTCTTCAATCCTGCTGGCACAGGGCTTTAACCCACTGCGCCACCGGGGGCTCACAACAGGAGGGACTCCTGACATGACCAAAAAAATTCACCCATCGAAAGCTTGTTGGAAAAGAAAGGTTTTACAGGCTTTCCGAAAAGCAAGTAGCTCTCGGATGGTTCGGGTTTCAACTGGCAAGGCATTCCATAAATAAGGGGCCACAATCGAGAAGGCTCTCTGCCTAATAGAGGACAGATGATAAGTCCGGATGTTAGGGACTTCAAGCAAATTTTGGTCTTCGGACCGATGTACACTCTGGGGTTGGTAGGGGGATGATTTATTTATTTATTTATTTATTTACTTTACTTCTATACCGCTGTTCTCAGCCCGGAGGCGACTCACAGCGGTTCACAAGACACATGACACAGCAAAATTCAATGCACCAATACAAAACAGTTAATATCCTAATCTAATGCACAGTTAATACACATTTACTATAGTAACAATTCATTAGCGTCTCATCACTAAAAAACATGATCCAGATTCGTCATCCATTGTTCCATTCCTATGTCATTACCAATCATTGCACTAATTAAGTGGGTCCTCAGGTACGCCAGCCCCAGACCATATAAAGCCTTAAAGGTTAGTACCAGCACCTTGAAAGTAATCCGGTACTCAATCGGAAGCCGGTGCAGCTGTTGTAGAATTGGGGTAATACGACACCTCGCTGGCACCCCGGCAAGAAGACGAGCCGCCGCATTTTGCACCAGCTTCAGTTTCCGGATCACTGACAAAGGAAGGCCAATGTAGAGGGCGTTACAGTAGTCAAGCCTCGAGATGACCATCGCCTGGATCACCGTAGCCAGGTCGTTCCTAGATAGGAAGGGAGCCAATCGCCTAGCCTGACGTAGGTGGAAAAACGCAGATCTGCTCACAGCACAGACCTGGGCCTCCATTGTGAGCAGAGGGTTTAATAAGACACCAAGGCTTTTTACAGAAGGTGACGGACGTAGTGTCTCACCATCCAGGGTAGGCAGCTGGATCTCCCTCCCACCCAGACGGCCCAACCAAAGGATCTCCGTCTTCACTGGATTCACCCTCAACCTGCTGGGATGCAACCATCCAGTAACAGCCTCAAGGCACTGATGACATAGGATTGCTGTTGTTGTTGTTGTTGTGTGCTTTCAAGTCGTTTCAGACTTAGGTTGCCCTGAGCGAGGGCCGGGTAAATGACCTTGGAGGGCCGTATTCGGCCCCCGGGCCGTAGTTTGAGGACCCCTGCCTTAAACTGTTCACATGTGACAAAAAGGAGTAAGGAAGCTTTCTGGGAATAGGATTTCAACAAATCTGGAACTACTTGGTGCAAGTTTGGACATTAGGAAGGAGGATGTTAAATCAGGGGCGACATTTTTAGGGCCAGTAAAGAATAGTTATTGAGAAGCATTAGTTTGCCATTAGGGACATGAGATTTCTCTGACATGTAACGAATGAGACAGAATAATAATAATAATAATAATAATAATAATAATAATAATACTTTATTTATATACTGCTCCATCTCCCCAAGGGGACTCAGAGCGGTTCCCAGGTAACATCAGAAAACATACAAACATACATAAAAACAACATAACCATAAGATTAACAAAACAAAATTGAAGAGGTTTACCCTCTTAGTTTGAGTCGGGGGTTCTTGTTTTGAGCTTGGATGTAACTTTCTCTAATCCTCCACTTAGCAGGTTCTTTTCCTGGTGTGTCCTTTTTTCCTTTTTCTGTTACAAGATGAACATTAGTCGTTGGCGCTGCATCCACATCCCCCGTTTCCTTGTTGCTTTTTTATATTCCGTCTAACTTGTCTTCATTATCCAAACGGCGAAAATGGAGGCTGGCGGCGTTGTCGACCCTCTAGGTCGCACACCCCTCGGGGCGCTCGCCCTCCGCTCTGCCAGGCAGAAGTTGGCCGCCTCCCTTGAGGGGAGACCGCTCCTCCACCCCCGCAGAGCTCTGAGAGCTTGGCTAACAAGCCGTCCTCTCTTCCAACGGCTTGTGGGGTCTCTGTGAGCCCCTTCCCCTTATGAGAGGTGTGAGAGGTTCTTGGCTACCACGCGGAGCTTCTGAACCTCGCTCCTACCGCCATTCCGCCTCCACTGGAAGTCTGTAGGATAAAAATTGTCGCCATAACACACATATATTAAAAGTAATCCTGCCTATTCAAAACAATTTAAAAATTTAAAAGACCGGGCCAAGATTTGTGCAAGCCCAAAAATTCTAGGGGGCCCGGGAATTAAATACAATGCTATGGCAGGCAACAATAATATTAGGTACGGGTCTGTGGCTGTTCATTCCAGGGCTGATTAGAGGAAAGAATCTGGGTAATTGGTAGGAAGAATAAGGCCATATTCGACAATGTGTAGGGCTGAGTTAGAACTGGTCATTTTCAAAGGCTTGTTTAAACCACCAGGTCTTCAAGCTCTGACAAAAGGAGAGGAGGGATGGGGCCTGTCTTATTTCCCTTGGAAGGGCATTCCAGAGACGCGGAGCCACCACCAAGAAGGCCCTCTCTCTCGTCTCCACTAACCGCACTTGAGACAGTAGTGGGACCGAGAGGAGGGTCTCCCCGGAAGATCTTAGAGCTCGTGCCAGTTCATAGAAGGAGATGCAATCGTGGAGCTAGGCGGGGCCTGAACTGTTTAGAAGCTCTAATGCAACCCACATTTAGGTTTTGACCAACATCTTTCCTGGTGAATTCAAATATTTCTCTATTGCTCTAAGGTCCCAACTACACTGTCCCTAGCTAGATGGTGGGGTATATTATCTGTGCAAAGTGTTTCTCATATGACACAAGCGATTTGTAAGCTTAATGCTGCTTCCAGTTTTACCACCCCATCCACTCCCTGGCACTGTTTGAGCCTACCCCTTTGTCTCATCTCACGGCAGGGCCTGAAGCCCAACAGCTTTGCCAAGGTGAAGGTGCCTGAGCTGAAGGAGATCATTGAAGGCTGCATCCGGATGAAGAAGAATGAGAGGTAGGAACCAGCACAGCCACTGACAATGGCCTGCATTGTGTTCCTTATTCAAGAAAGTAAGTGTAGGGAATATGGCTTTTAATAATAGGGTATTCAAATTGTATAGTCTTCTGTAAAATTCCAATCCTTAATGCAGACAAGAAAAGAAGTCTTGTGGGAAGACTGGAAACTAGGATACATACCTGAAGACAAGGATATGGACAGATGGCCATCCAGCCTCTGTTTAAAAGCTTCCAAAGAAGGAGCCTCCACCACACTCCGGGGCAGAGAGTTCCACTGCTGAACGGCTCTCACAGTCAGGAAGTTCTTTCTAATGTTCAGGTGCAATCTCCTTTCTTGGAGCCCCCGGTGGCGCAGTGGGTTAAAGCCCTGTGCCGGCAGGACTGAAGACCGACAGGTCGCAGGTTCGAATCCGGGGAGAGACGGATGAGCTCTCTCTATCAGCTCCAGCTCCTCATGCGGGGACATGAGAGAAGCCTCCCACAAGGATGATAAAAACATCAAATCATCCAGGCATCCCCTGGGCAATGTCCTTGCAGACGGCCAATTCTCTCACACCAGGAGTCACTCCTGACATGACAAAAAAAAATCTCCTTTCTTGTAGTTTGAAGCCATTGTTCCGTGTCCTAGTCTCTAGGGCAGCAGTAAACAAGCTTGCTCCCTCCTCCCTATGACTTCCCCTCACATATTTATACATGGCTATCATGTCTCCTCTCAGCCTTCTCTTCTTTAGGTTAAACATGCCCAGCGCTTTAAGCCACTCCTCATAGGGTTTGTTCTCCAGACACATTATTTTAGTCGCCCTCCTCTGGACACATTTAGTCACCCTCCTCCCTGGCACTCTTTGAGCCTACCCCATTGTCTCATCTCACGGAAGGGCCTGCATATAAAAGATTGTATCTGAGCCTTTGAAATTTTATTTGTTTGTTATTGATCCTTGTTTGTTACATCAAGCTTCAGAAAAGAGTAGGGCATGTTTTATATATCTGTTTGATTTTTAAATTATTTGTGAGAAGAATCCTGCTGTATCAGACCATTGTATTTTTATGTATTTTTGTACACATTTGTCCACCAGGTAAAGTTATTTTGCGCACATTGTTTTGCACACATGTCCATGACTAAAGTGGCAAGGACACGTATATTTGTGTGTCTTTGTGTATGTGTATGTGTGTCCTTGCTCCTTCTGTCACGGACATGTATTTAAACAAACATATGTATGAAGTTATCTTGAAAACACCACAAGTCTTGAAAATGTACAGATTTCTAAGACAAGATTAGCTGCATTCCACTATAAGTCGTGGATGGTGTGAAATTGATATTTCCTGTTGGAGATACAAATCCAATTCTTTTCTTTTCCATTTCTATTCATGACAAGTAGTGCTTGAGAGACCTGTTCTCCAAAAATGGATTAACTCCTTTTATAGCAACCTAGACTAGTGGCATTATCCATACAGCACTTGGCCACAGTAGTCCACGCTCTGGTTACATCCCGTATAGACTACTACAACACTCTCTATGTGGGGTTGCCTTTGAAGACTGTTCGGAAGCTTCAAATGGTCCAATGGGTGGCAGCCACATTGCTAACAGGAATGGTGCCCAGGGAGCATACAACTCCTTTGTTGTGCCAGCTCCACTGGCTGCCAATCTGCTACCAAGCACAATTCAAAGTGCTGGCTTTACCCTCTAAAGCCCTAAACAGTTCTGGCCCAACGTACCTGTCCAAACGCATCTCCCCTTATAATAATAATAATAATAATAATAATAATAATAATAATAATAATTTATTTGTATCCCGCTACCATCTCCCCAAGGGACTTGGGGTGCGGCTTACATGAGGCCGAGCCCAAACACAACAAGCAATAATAACAACAATACAAGCAATTAAAATAAAAACATAGACAATAAAATATACAACATTATCAATAAGACAACACACAATTAAAAACAGTGGGAAGGCCAAATGTAGAGTTAAAATTGGAAATAATGCTGGGACATTGACCTTATGAACCCACCAGGTCTTTAAGATTGTCTGGGGAGGCCCTGCTCTCAGTTCCACCTTCTTCACAAGTTTGGCTGGTGAGGACGAGAGACAGGGCCTTCTCAGCAGTGGCCCCTCGGATGTGGAACGCCCTCCTGAGGGACAGTAGATCAGCCCCCACCCTCTTAACGTTTCGTAAAAAAGTCAAAACCTGGCTGTTTGAGCAGGCTTTCTCAAATACAGTGTAGCAGACAAATCCTGATGTCGGAATGACTGGACAATGCGATTGGATAATGATTTTGGCAATGAGTTGTGGAGGATCTATGTTTCTGTGTTTTTATTGGTTTTATTATTTAGTGAATTTTATCTATGTTAAATGTGGGCATCGAATTGTGCCGTCTTTTAAACCGCCCTGAGTCGCCCTCGGGCTGAGAATGGCGGTATAGAAATACAGTAAATAAATAATAAATAAATGTACTGGGTACAGCATATCTACTTTTGCCTGGTCTTTCATTTCATTCTCTATTCTTTCCTTTCAGATACACCATCCAGGATCTTCTGGATCACGCCTTCTTCCAGGAGGACACAGGGGTCCATGTAGAGCTGGCAGAGGAAGATGATGGAGTCAAGTCCAATCTGAAGCTTTGGTTAAGGATGGATGACACAAAAAAGCTGCATGGAAAGTATAAAGACAACAATGCCCTGGAGTTCCATTTCGAGCTCTACAAGGATGTGGCTGAAGAAGTTGCCCAGGAAATGGTACATCTTGTCATAAGTCATAGGGTGGGATGAGAAGTGAGAAGATTGAATCTGGTTGTCTGGGAATTATGAAGCTTTATGGAGGAGCAGTGAGTTAAGACCAAAAATCCATCCCCATTGGCTATGCTAGTAAGTGAAGAGAGGAACTGTAGGCCATAAAACATTTTGAAGATCCCATTGCTGATGTAAAGACAGCTCTGAACTCTGGTTTATTTTCTTCTATCGGCTCTTTCGGTGTTGAGCTGTCATACTAAGTACATAGTATGTACTTAGGTTCTTTTAAAATGTTTCTAGGGTTTCCTAATCTCTTTCCTATCTCATCCTGAATTTTATCATTTCATCTCATACATGTGGCCTGCCCTTTGGGATTGATTCTGCATTGTATTATTTTGTATGGTTTGATTGTATTCTTATGTTTTTATTATTTAATTGTTTGTTTTGTTGCTCTGGTTTTATTTTGTTGTAATGTGCTGTTGGGCTTGGCCTCATGTAAGCCACCCCGAGTTCCCTTTGGGGAGATGGTGGTGGGGTATAAATAAATATTATTATTGATATTATTATCATTATTATTTTGTTTACTCCATATGCTTTGGTGATGTTTCTTGGAAACCACCCTGAGTCCCCTTGGGGAGCTAGAGCGGTATATAAATAAAGTTTTATTATTTATTATTTTAACGGTTTGGGCCCCGCCTATCTCTGCAATCGCATCTCCTTCTATGAACCGATGCGAACTCTAAGATCTTCTGGGGAGGCCCTCCTCTCTGTCCCACTACCATCTCAAGCGCGGTTGGTGGGGATGAGAGAGAGGGCCTTCTCAGTGGTGGCCCCCCGTCTCTGGAACACCCTTCCAAGGGAAATAAGACAGGCCCCATCCCTCCCCTCCTTTCGTAAGAGTTTGAAGACCTGGTGGTTTCAACAAGCCTTTGAAAATGACCAGTTCTAACTCAGCCCCACACATTGTCTAATACAGCCTTATTCTTCCTACCAGTTACCCAGATCCTTTCCTCTAATCGGCCCTGGAATGAACAGCCACAGACCCGGACCTAATATTATTGTTGCCTGCCGTAGCATTGCACTTAATTCCCGGGGCCCCTAGAATTTTTGGGCTTGCACAAATAAAGTTATTATTATTATTATTATTATTATTATTATTATTATTATTATTATTACTAGCTGTACCCGCCACGCGTTGCTGTGGCCAACCTTCCCTCTTTCTCTCCTTCCTTCCCTCTTTCCTTCCTTTCCTCTTTTTCTTTCCCTATCTCTCATCTTTCTTCCATCTCTACCTGTTTCTTTCCTCCCTTTCTTTGCTCTTTGGTTACATCCTTCCTTCCTTCCCTATCTTTTGTTCCTTCTCTCTTTCCTCCCCTCTCTTTTTCCTTTCACTTTTTTATTTCCTTCTCTCCTTCCTTGCTTCTCTATCTTTCTTTCTTTCCTTCTTTCCCTCCCTGCTTCTCTCTTTCCTTCCTTCCATGTTTCCCTCCTCTTGTTACTTCTTGACTGTCCCTTCCATTTAATATTGTATTTATATCTTAGAAAGAAGGAAAGGAAGAAGGAAGGAAGGAGGGACAGGAAGGAAGGAAAAGAAAGAAGGAGGGACAGGAAGGGAGGGAGGGAGGAAGGAGGAAGGAAGGAGGGAAAGAAAGGAGGGAGGGAAGGAAATGAAGAGGAAGGAAATGAAGAAAGGGAAAGAAGGAGGAAAGGGAGGGAGGGAGGAAGGAAAAGAAGGAAAGGAAGAAGGAAGGAGGGACAGGAAGGAAGGAAGGGAAGGAGGGAAAGAAGGAAAGGAAGGAGAAGGAAGAAAAGGAAAGAAAGGAAGGAAGGAAAGGGAGGAAAGAAGGGAAGGGAGAGAAGGAAGGTCCTTCATTCAAGCACCGTGGACCTTCCTCGCCTCCTCCCCCTCTTCCTCCCCTTCTTCCTTGCCTGGATGCTCCATTGCTGCTTTCCCAACAGGGAAAGGAGGAGGAGGAGACTGCTCTCCTGACATAGGAGGGAAAGAGAAGGGGCTGCATGCAGTGTGCCTCCACCTCCACTCCACTCGGTTGTGTGTGTGTGTGGCCGTGCACGTGCGCCTGGCTTTAACAGCTGTTTCCCCGCGAGGAGGAGGGTGCGTGGCCATGGGTCTCTGTAGACATGCAGTTTCCCCTTTGTGGACATGCAGTTTAGAAGTCCTTTCTGCTTTTTGGTTTTGTTGGGGTTTTTTTGAGTGGAGAACATACATTGGGTTGTTAGGGACATAGTGTCCAAATTTGGTGTCAATTGCCCCAGTGGTTTTTGAGTTCTGATGGTATCACAAACGAACATTACATTTTTATTTATATAGATTATCACTCCATTGATCTAGACACATCTGTCAATGATGTGGAAAGCCTCATTTTCAATTAAATACCCAACTCAGACCATGGAAAATTACACTAACCTTCATTCAGTATGCTCTGCCTCTCAGTGGATAAGATCTTGCTTCCAGGAGTGTAATGTAGTTTGCCAGACAGTGTTGTGTATACTCGGGTAACAGGCTGTTCTTACCCTCTGCTCTTCCCCTATTGATCCCACTCACCTCCCATGCAGGTGGTCTTGGGTTTTGTGTGTGAGGCAGACTACAAGCTGGTGGCCAAAGCTGTACGTGAGCGGGTCCTTGCCATCAAACGCCAACGTGAGAAAGCCAAACGGGCTCAGGAGGAACTGAAGCAGCTTGAACAGACACCGAATATGGCTCCTGATATCCTACATTTGCTGGATCTGGATTCCCCACCGCCTCTCAGTCCTGCGCAGCCATCGGCACCCACCACACCTGGCTCTGGGGACTCTGCCCTTGGTCCAACCTTCCCCCCAGAGCCAGAGGAGCCAGAAGTTGACCAGCACCAGCCCTTCCACTTCCAGCCTGGCTATTCGTCTGCCACATGTAATTACATTTCATGCTCTGTCGTCCCAGAGATCTCCTGTATCTGAATCATTTTATAGCAGAGGTGGAAGGCATTCACCCTTTTACTGGGGATAGTAGCCATTTTGCTTGGCACTGAATTTGGTGCCATGCCTTACAAAATAAAAAGGACAATTAGACCATTATGTTTCCATTTTAATTGCATCCTGTCAAGTCCTGGGGTTTGTAATTTGGTGGAGCATTTTTTAACTGAGGCCCCTTCTACACTGTCATGTGATCCATATTATAAAAGCATATTATCCATATTATCTGAATTTGAACTGGATTAAATTGCCATATAATCCAGTTCAAAGCAGGTCAGTGTAGGAGCCTGAGGGCCCTTCCAGACATACCCTATATCCCAGGATCTGATCCTAGGTTTTCTGTTTATTCCAGATTATCTGGCAGTGTGGACTCATATAATCCAGTTTAAAGCAGAAAACCTGAGATCAGATCCTGGGATTTAGGGCCTGTCTAGAAGGGCCCTAAAAAAACATTTCTCTAGGTATTTCCAAGTCCTCCTGTGCCATTTTAAACAGAGGCGAGATGGCCATCTGTCAAGGGTACTTTGAATGCAGTATTCCTGCTTCTTGGCACAGAGTTGGACTGGATGGCCCATGAGGTCTCTTCCAACTCTATGATTCTATAATTCTGTGGTCATATTCTGCTGGAAGGTGACCACAGAATCACACTGGATGACCTAGGCGCCTTCTACACTGCCATATAAAATCCAGATTATCTGCTTTGAACTGGATTATTTGGCAGTGTGGACTCAAGTTCAAAGCAGATACTTTGGATTATATGTGTTGCACTCCAGAACAGAAACGATACCCTCTGACTTTGAAACACGCCACACTTTGAGTGAAAAACCAATCCTTTTTATTCAAGCTGAGTAAAATAGCCAGTAGAAAGAAATGCTTGTAAAAATGGGGAAATTTCAAAATGTAAAAGATCAGTAAAATGCAGTAATTTAAAGCCATGTCCACAAAAGATATAAGAACAATCCAAGGCAGTATTTATCCAGACAGGAATCAACAGCTTTCAAAGATAATCCAGAAGATTACTAAAATACTAAAAATCTCTATAAGAACAAGACCCCTTGAACAGGATTTCCAAGGCACATGAATATGATTTCCAAATGATGCCTGATCTAACAGGTTTTCCCTTGAAGCAAACCTTATATCCCAAAGCCCAAAAATTGGTTTCATTTCCTCCCACTCTTGCTTCTTATCTGACGAAGGCTTTCGGAGCGACGTAAACATTGAGTTTGTTGTCGATCCTGGCTGAACTCTAGCTGCCTATTTTTCAACTCCCTTTCTGGCTGCTCATTAAAATTTCCAGGTGTCAGATTGTTTTCCAAACTCAAATCTTGAGAGCTCACAGAGAGAGGGAGTAAACCATCATCCTTAAACCCAGCAGGAATATTCTCATGAGAAACTGCCGTTTGCACTGCGGCCTCTCTGTCATTTTTAATATATGTGTGTTATTGTGAAATGAAAATCATTGACCAAACCATTTCCATCTTGCATCTCAGCCTCAGCACCATCATTTCCCTCATCAAGCATCATGATCCTGAGCATCATGAAACACAAACACAGGCTGATTCCCAACAATCTGCTTTGATAATCTGGATTATATGACAGTGTAGAAGGGGTCTTAGAAATGCCTAGGCAGAATATATTCCTTTGGTTGCATATAGGGGCAGCTGAGGTGACAGCAAATACTATAATTCATGAATCAAATCTCTGAATGCGTAAACCGCAGATGTGGAGGAACACATAGTTTGGAAAGGCTCCATGTGTACAAGGAGTGCCTGCTGTGTGTTTAAAGTAGAACTTTGGTAAGCATCCTCAGAGGTTGTCCATTTTTTAAAAACGTTTCAGACCTCACAACCTCTGAGGTTACTTGCCATAGATGCAAGCAAAATGTCAGGAGAGAATGCTTCAAGAACATGGCCATATAGCCCGAAAAACCTACCACCACCCAGTGATTCCAGCCATGAAAGCCTATGACAATACATGTGGCAGAAGATGTAAATACAGAAAAGAGGGGAGGGGCTTGAATTATGTGATGCAATTGAGGTCCACTTTCATTTCATAGCAAGTTTTTATATAAGAAACTAGCCGTCCCCTGCCACGCGTTGCTGTGGCCCACATGGGGGTTCTGTGTGGGAGGTTTGGTCCAATTCTATCGTTGGTTGGGGTTCAGAATGCTCTGTGATTGTAGGTGAACTATAAATCCCAGCAACTACAACTCCCAAATGTCAAGATTCTATTTTCCCCAAACTCCACCAGTGTTCACATTTGGGCATATTGAGTATTCTTGTAGAGTGTGGTCCAGATCCATCATTGTTTGAGTCCACAGTGATCTCTGGATGTCGGTGAACTACAACTCCAAAACCAAAGGACACTGCCCACCAAACCCTTCCAGTATTTTCTGTTAGTCATGGAAGAACTGTGTGCCAAGTTTGGTTCAGTTCCATTGTTGGTGGGGTCCAGAATGTTCTTTGATTGTAGGTGAACGATAAATCCCAACAACTACAAACTCCCAAATGACAAAATCATTTTTTTAGTGAAGGACATACATTGGGTTGTTAGGTGTCTTGTGTCCAAATGTGGTGTCAATTTGTCCATTGGTTTTTGAGTTCTGTTAATCCCACAAACGAACATTACATTTTTATTTATATAGAGTTGCGCAAAGTAGGTTCTCAGGGCCCATCTACACTGACAAATAAAATCCAGATTATCTGATTAGAACTGGTTTATATGGTGGTGTAGACTCATATAAGAGTTCAAAGATTATCTGGATTATCTACTTTGATCATTTGGATTATATGGTAGCCTCAGTCTTAATACAAAAAGACATAAAACTTGGGTAGGTTTTGGAATTCAGTATCTTGAGATCCTCTGCATGACCATTTTTGATGCTACTGTCTATAGAACATTTCTGATTTTGCTGGCACCTTTCATGAGAATGCTGAAGGAAAGAGATCAGGGAGGGGGATGTTTTGCGAAGCTTCAAACCTTGACACCATCTCTCTTTCTCCACCAAATATTTTCTCCTTTTTTTTTCTTTCTCACAGCTGACTGTGAAACCGATGAATACCTTAGTTCTTCCGGGTTTGTGGATTTGCCTGACACGCCACAGAGTCTCTCCAGCCCAGCAGCGGGCCCTGAGCACTCTTTTGCATCAGTGAGTGGGGGAATCCTTGGTGAGGGTGATCTCAGAATGTGGAAATATTTATTTTTTGACCTAGAATGCCCAAAATCCTTCAACCCACATAGCCAAACATGTAAGACAAAACTCCAACTTTTCCAAACTTTGGTCAGTGAAATTTGAAGAAACCCGGCTCTGATCCTTGGAGAAAAAGAAGGCTTGGAACAATTCCACGCAATTAATCTTTATTGGGGGCTGTAAAGAATAGTTGGAAATTTTCTCGAACATATCTCAACATATTGAGATGCACTGAACGACATCCTATGGAAAAATAGGCCAGCCAAGATAGATTGCTGTTTTGTTTTGCTGTTTGTTTGGGGATGTTGAAATTTTGGGAGCTTTCTGCAAAACATTTATGAAGGGGTTTTGAACCAAAACAGGTACTGCATTGGGGGAGGGAGGACTTTTTGAGCAAATTCTTTCTATTTTACACAAACAGTCATGGTTTCGTACAAAGATATTGCTGCTTTTGCACAAAATAACAATGAACTTTATAAAGCAAATTATTTCCAAATGCCAAAAAGTCCAAAAATATGTAGAATTCCTATAATCTTTCCCAGCAAGGAGAACTCATTTGCTGTTTTTATTCTTCTGAACCCAACGTTATATTTTCCATTTGTAGACTATTGCTGTGAGTCTGAACCCAGTCCAACATAGTGACTTCTCTTCCCCTGTGGACAGGTAAGAAAGATGCCAGTGTTTCTCAACCTGGGGGTCGGGACCCCTCAGGGGGTCACGAGGCGGTGTCAGAGGGGTCGCCAAAGACCATCACAAAACACAGCATTTTCTGTTGGTTGTTGGGGTTCTGTATGGGAAGCTGAGCCCAATTCTATCGTTGGTTGGGTTCAGAATGTTCTTTGATTGTCGGTGGACTATAAATCCCAGCAACTACAACTCCCAATCCATCATTGCTTGAGTCCACAGAGCTCTCTGGATGTAGGTGAACTACAACTCCAAAACTCAAGGTCAATGCCCACTAAACCCTTTCGTGTATTTTCTGTTGGTTATGGGAGTTCTATGTGCCAAGTTTGGTTCAATTCCATTGTCGGTAGAGCTCAGAATGCTCTTTTGGTTGAAGATTAACTATAAACCCCAACAACCCCAACGCTCTTTCATTCGCTCTCCAAACTGCAAATCCTGTTATTCCATAGGTTGTAATCATGACCTAGTGGAATAATAGTGCTGCATTGTGGCATGAAAGAGTACTATGTCTCTGATTATGTGAATAAAGGCAAATTTATAGAGGACTAGCTGTGCCCGCCATGCGTTGCTGGGGCCAACCTTCCCTCCTTCTTTCTCTTCTTTTCCTACCTCCTTCGCTCCTTCCTTCCTTCTCTTTATTTCTTTCTCTCTCTCTCTCTCCTTCCTTCCTTCTCTTCCTCTTCCCTTCCTCCCCCCTTTTCTTTCCCTTCCTCTTTCTCCCCGTTCTTCCTTCTCTACCTATTCTTGGACTGCAACTCCCAGCAGTCCTCCTGATCTATCTATCTCTCTATTTACCTACCTATCTATCTCTATCTAATCTATCTATCTTATCTATTTGGAGGATTGATGGGAGTTGCAGTCCAGGATAGGAAATTGGAAATATGCAGGGGTTGGGATGCTCTCAAAGAAATCCAAGGGAAAAAAAGCTTGCAGCTTGGAAGCAGTGCATTTGGATCATCCTCCTCTCCTAAAGGGCCTGGGGTAGGGGATGCTGGGAGCTGTAGTTCGGAAGAGTGCGTGGATATGCTCTTGTGTGTTTTGCTTGCCAGGGGAAGTCATTTTTGCACATGCGCTGTAGCGTCTTTTTGTTGGTTTTTTTTTTTGCTTTTAAGTCCCTTCCGCTGTGTTTTTCAGTGTTTTTATGAGTGATGGTCACTTGTTGGCCTGATATGTGTATTGTGTCCAAATTTGGTGTCAATTCGTCCAGTGGTTTTTGAGTTATGTTAATCTCACAAATGAACATTACATTTTTATTTAGATAGATTGTTTGGGGCAAAATGCTTTATGCAAGTGTTTGATGCAGCATGCTACTCTTCCAACTCCTGACCCTTTTTGTCACTCAGAGAATTATGTGCAAGGTTTTTTAAAATGATAATACAGATTTTTACCCTGCTTTCATCCTTTCTAGGGTACAACAGTAGACCTGGGCTAGGAAGGGATGGATAAAAAGATGCATATTCACTTCCTTCTTAATCTTAACTCCCACTTTCTTGTCTTTACCTTATTATCCCTTTGAGAAGGAGTTGAAATGACTTTGATGAAAGCCATGGTGTCCTGCCCAAGGTCCCTTCTACACGGCGATATAATCCAGATTATATGGATTATATATTGTGGATAATATATCTCCTGTGCTATTCTAATAATATAATGTAATATATAATATAATATATTGTGTATACATGTAATATTTATAATGTTATAATGTTATGCAATATAATACTAATAATAATATGATATTACAATTATATATTTATATTACATGTAATATTACTAATAATATTAGAATATAATGGTATAGTACAATATAGCAATATTTAATACTGATACTGTACTATTCTAATAATATAATATGTTGTATTTATTATTTATTTATTTACTATATTTGTATACCGCCTTTCTCAGCCAAATGGCGACTCAAGGCGGTTTCCAACAAATCAGTATACATAAAACACAATATAGATAAAAAATATTAAACAGTATAAGACATCAAAAGCAATTAAAAACAACATCATCGGCGTCTCATTATTCTCAAGCATTGTCCAATTCCATTGTCAGGTCATTCGATTTTCTATGTTAGCTACTCTGTATTTATAAACACTTGTTCGAATAGCCACATTTTCACTTGTCTCCGAAACGTCAAGAGGGACGTTGTATTTTTTTAACTATGACTTATGTTCAATTGTGGTTTTATTATTATAATTGCTATGTAGTGGCATTGTAACGGTGCCCATTGCAAGCCGTCCTGAGTCCCCCTTCGGGGGTTGAGAAGTGATAGGATAGAAATACGGTAAATAAATAAATAAATAAATAAATATGTATATATATCTTGTAAGCCGCTCTGAATCCCCTTAGGGGTGAGAAGGGTGGCATATAATTGTTGTAAATGGATGAATGAATGAATGAATGAATGATCATGTTTAGTTTTTCAATGTATTGTCCAAGGCTTTCATGACCAGAATCACTGGGTTGTTGTAGGTTTTTTCGGGCTATATGGCCATAGAGGCATTCTCTCCTGACGTTTCGCCTTGGATGGATGCTTGCCATAGATGCAGGCGAAATGTCAGGAGGGAATGCCTCTAGAACAGGGTTTCTCAACCTGGGGGTCGGGACCCCTGGGGCGGTCATGAGGGAGTGTCAGAGGGGTCACCAAAGACCATCAGAAAACACAGTAGTGTATTTTCTGTTGGTCATGGAAGTTCTTGTGGGAAGTTTGGCCCGATGCTATCGTTGGTGGGGTTCAGAATGCTCTCTGATTGTAGGTGAACTATAAATCCCAGAAACTACAGCTCCCAAATGTCAAGGTGTATCTTCCCCAAAACTCCACCAGTGTTCACAATTGGGCATACTGAGTATTCTTGCCAAGTTTGGTCCAGATCCATCATTGTTTGAGTCCACAGTGCTCTCTGGATGTAGGTGAACTACAACTGCCAAACTCAAGTTCAATGCCCACCAGACCCATCCAGTATTTTCTGTTGGTCATGGAAGTTCTGTTTGCCAAGTTTGGTTTGACTCCATCGTTGGTGAAATTCAGAATGCTCTTTGATTGTAGATGAACTAC
Organism: Anolis sagrei; assembly: GCF_037176765.1. Taxonomy (NCBI): domain Eukaryota; kingdom Metazoa; phylum Chordata; class Lepidosauria; order Squamata; family Anolidae; genus Anolis; species Anolis sagrei. Next base: position 50,310,314 of record NC_090026.1, on the reverse strand, counting down.
AAATCCCAGCAACTACAACTCCCAAATGATAAAATCAATCCCCTCCCAGCCCCACAAAATTTGGTCCAGTGAATGAAAATTCATCCTGCATGTTGGATATTTACATTACAATTCCTAAGAGCAGCAAAATTACAGTTACAAAGTGTCAACGAAAATAATGTTATTGTTGGGGGTCACCACAACATGAGGAACTGGATTAAGGGGTCATGGCATTAGGAAGGTTGAGAAACACTGCTCTAGAATATGGCCATATAGCCCGAAAAAACCTACAACAACCCAATCTAGATTTTATATGGCAGTGTAGAAGGGGCACATCTTAAAGGGTGAAAAGAGACTGAGGTTTGGGAGATTAAGCTGCCATGGCTGTATTGGCTGCAAAGGTTTCACTTCTCGTTTCTGTCCTCTGCAAACAGCTACACATCTGATGTGGCATCTGGCTTGAGCGATGGCTGTGAGGGTCTCTCTGCAAGCGAGAGTAAGGCAAAGCCTGTGCCCAAGCGGGGGTCTGGAAGACTTCTCCGTCGCCGAGCCCGATCCCGTCTCCGCATCTCCAGTGTGAGTAATGTCATCTTGCAGCAACTTTATGCACTGTGTAACTAGGGGACAAATAATAATAATAATAATAATAATAATAATAATAATAATAATAATAAACATTATTTATACCCCGCCACCATCTCCCCAAGGGGACTCGGGGCGGCTTAAATGAGCCAATGCCCATCAATACTGTTGTGTTGCGTGCTGGGCCTGTAAAGAATTTCCTTTAGAACAAGACGTGCAACCTTTGCCCAGTGGGAAGCCAGGGGGCCCAAAGAGAACCTCTTAGGAATTTTCCACTACAAACAGTCTTTAGAGGGCTTGTGAAATATAACAAAGTATTTTATTGAGGAACAATCAAACAGAAACTTCTCTTGTCTTCAAAAGGTTAAACAAATGCTTCCAGGCTTTTGTGCAACTGGTGGCTACTAACAGTTACTTTACTTTAAAGGAAAATCACTTTCTAACTTCTCCCAGGCTAACTGTGAACCTAAACCTAACTGATGTGGGCTCCACTACCGGGTTGAACTGCGTCTCAAAGCACCGAGTGGACCTACCAGCAAGGCCTGTAGTCTCTTCAGCTGGAGTTCTTTGATATTCAAAGCTGTTTTCCCCTCTGAAATTCCTCAGAGCTTTAGGGCTGTTTCCCTGAGAATCGTTGGGTACTCTTAAGACTGTTTCCCCCCGGAAAGTTTTAAAGGTTGAAGCTTTTGTACAGGAAAAGCTTGCACACGTCCTGTACATTAGCTTTCCTTGCTGAGACTAACTAAAAATGGCTCCCTTCCCTTCCCAATTGCCCTGAGCAAGGGGCGGAACCAAAACTTAACGATGATGGACAGGTGACTTGCCCTATGACTGCAACCAAAGGAAGACACCTTTCTGCAGAGTCCTTGGAACCTTGGGCTGCAAGCAAACATTTAATACAAAGCAAACAAAATTGGAGCTCCTGGTACAGCCGTACCAGCACAAATACAGGAAACACAATATAACACAAAAACACAACAGAACACAACAAATTGGAAAAAAGTGGGTTTTTTGGACATTTCCCAGAATCCCCTACTCAACCTCACTGGTTGGGGGGATTCAGGAGCTATCATAGAAAAAAAAGGCAACTTTTCAAAGCCTTGAATTATTATTATTATTATTATTATTATTATTATTATTATTATTATGCTCTTCAGACTCCTCAGACAAATGCTGACGTACTGTGCTTATTCGGTTTTCTTCATTTTCTGTTTATTATACTCTATTTAACAAAGTGTTTAAACAAGTTAGCAAGTCAGCCAAATGAATTATTGGTGATAGAAGGAAAAGTCTAACACTCGTGTTTACTCCTTTTCATTTTTCATCAAATGGCAGGATGTAGGATATTTATAATTGGAACTTGCCAGAGTCAAAGGGGCAAATGCAATATCCATTAGTGTTTTTTTTTAAATCAGTTTTCAGACCTTGGTTTTTAAAAATAAGTTCTGTTGCTTGGCAACAGAGAGCCATGATACTATCTACGAGAAAGGCACATTATTTGGCTAACTTTGAATGCAGACTGTACTGGTGTAATGGCCCATTATGAAATGAATAATCTCTCCTACCTGCAACCACCATCAAGAATTTACCTATAGCGTGTAACATTCAAATGTTATCACTTACCCTTCCCTTTTGTCTCTCATGTATAGAAACATTTATTGAAACTTACTTCCTTTACCTAGAAAATGTTCATAAACATGAATCCAAAATTACTCTAAAAGGATTTCTCTCTTGAGTTTCTCTAGCATCAGTTGCCTCTTTTCTCTGGCACATTTAGCACAGAAGCGCATTGGTCTCTTACGTGGTTGAACATTAGCAACCAGTTTTAAGGAGCTGGATTGGGATCATGGCTTTTTCACCCTGTGTTTTACTAAATCCATCATATGTTAATAATATGAGGAAGATCCCTTTTGGCCCTAGAGAGAGGTTTGCTTCCTTTGCAAATAGCTAATGTGGGTTGGGTTAGGGTAGTAGTTGGGTTTGGATCAGAAAAATAGTGGAAGCAAAGGATTACATTCCAATACCATACACCTCATGGTCATAATCCACCTTCTGATCTCTAGTCCCGTCCTCAATTGAGCTACTTCTTAAACAATGAAATAAAATGTACTGTTGAAGGCTTTCATGGCTGGAATCACTGGGTTGTTGTAGGTTTTTTGGGCTACATGGCCATGTTCAAGAAGCATTCCCTCCTGACACTTTGCCTGCATCAATGGCAAGCATCCTCAAAGCTTGTGAGGTCTGTTGGAAACTAGGAAAATTGGGTTTATATATCGATGGAGTGACCAGAGTGGGAGAAAGAACTCTTGTCTGTTAGAGCTAGGTGTGAATGCTAGGTGTGAGATTATCTGGCAGTGTAGACTCATATAATCCAGTTCAAAGCAAATAATCTGGGATCAGATCCTGGGATATCGGGCAGTGTACATCCTGCCTGACAGTGCAATTTTCCTAAGGCTGCTCAGTGGGACTCAGGCCCCTTCTACACTGCCATATAAAATCCAGTTTATCTGCTTTGAACTGGATTATATGGCAGTGTAGATTCATATAATCTAGTTCAAAGAGATAATGTGGAATTTATTTGGCAATGTAGATGAAGTCCCAAACTCTCATCTCAGACGTCATTGCTCAACATTCAATCGGCTACACAGTGCTTGTTTGCTTTTTGAGTCACCTGCTTGGGCAGCTCCCTGCTTGGGCTGTGATGGCATGATCGTCAGCATAGATGAAACTCTCTGTCCCTTCTGGCAGTGGGTGATCATTTGAGTAAATGTTAAACACTGATGGAGCAAGCACGCTTCTCTGAGGCAGGATGTTCTTGTTCTGACTGGCACAACCTGGAGATCGCAACCAGACACAGTGAAGACATCTGCCCTTGCACTTTACTACTCTGCTGCTGAATACGCATGCCCAGTGTGGAACACATCTCACTATGTGTTGTCGAAGGCTTTCATGGCTGGAATCACTAGGTTCTTGTGGGTTTTTTCAGGCTATAGAGCCATGTTCTAGAGCCATTTCTCCTGACGTTTCGCCTGCATCTATGGCAAGCATCCTCAGAGGTAGTGAGGTCTGTTGGAATTAGGACAATGGGTTCATATATCTGTGGAATGGCTGGGGTGGGGCAAGGAGCTCTTCCCTGCTGCAGTTAGGTGTGAATGAACCCATTGTCCTAATTCCAACAGACCTCACTACCTCTGAGGATGCTTGCCATAGATGCAGGCGAAACGTCAGGAGAAATGCCTCTAGAACATGGCTCTATAGCCCGAAAAAACCCACAAGAACCTAACATCTCACTATGTTAAAACAGTGGATGTGGCTCTTAATGAGACATGCTGCATTATCACAAGATGTCTACGCTCCACACCACTGGAGAAATTACCGTATACTGTTTAGTTGGTATTGCACTGTCTGACATCTTTTGGGAAGTAGCAGCTAATAATGAAGGGACCAAAGCAGTCACATCTCCAGCCCATCCCCTGTTCAGATATCAGCCAGCATGCCAATGCCTTAAATTAAGAAATAGCTCTCTAAGATCTATAGAGATACTCGCAGGAACACCTTAGCAAGCAAGAGTCCAAAAATGGCAGGCTAAAACCTAGAACCTCAAGCCATGGATGATAACAAATGAGAGACTCCCTCCTAGGCACACAGAAGACTGGGTGACTTGGAAGGCACTGAACAGACTGTGCTCTGGCACCATGAGGTGTAGAGCTAACCTTAAGAAATGGGGCTACAAAGTGGAGCCCACGACATGCAAGTGTGGAGAAGAGCAAACCACAGACCACCCATTACAATGTAGTATGAGCCCTACACAATAGAGGACCTTCATATAGCAACACTAGAGGCACTCCAAGTGGCCAGCTACTGGTCAAAGGACATTTAGTACAATGCCAAGTTTTTATTTATTTATTTATTTATTTATTTATTTATTTATTTGCTTTATTTTTATACCGCATTTTTCAGCCTAATTCGGCGACTCAATGCGGTTTACAATGCAATTTATTACAATAACAATTAGTTAAAACACAGCATACACGACAGACAATACAAGACAACAACACATAGTCATCAACGCCTCAGTAAAAATCAGATTCCGTTCTCATAATCCTTCTACCGTTCCTTTCTTCATTTATACCGTCTTCATGAGATTCAGTTGCCTTGTTGACCAAACGCCTGTTCATAGAGCCACGTCTTGACCTTCCTCCGAAACTCCAGCAACGAAGAGGCCTGCCTGATGTCTACGGGTAGGGCATTCCATAGCCGAGGGGCCACCACCGAGAAGGCCCTGTCCCTCGTCCCCGCCAGCCGCGCCTGCAACGCAGGCGGGACCGAGAGCAGGGCCTCCCCGGACGATCTTAACGTCCTCGTCCTTTGTTTTTCTTTTTAAACACATTACAACTGTACCCTCAATTCACTTCTGACGCAATAAATACATAAAACCATAATTCAGAAAGAATTTAAAAGCCTACAAGAACAAATTATAAAAAGTGTCTAAAATTGAAAACAGTATCGATTCATTTAAAAGCCATGACAACAAAGATAAAAAGGCAGCACACAGACCCCAGTAAAAAAAAGTCGCACAAGTTGTTTATGATGAGATGTCTGTTTAAATGTAACGGCTTTATCTACCAATAAGTAGAGAGGGGACCAGCTTCAAGTGGGAGGAAATTCCATGACTTAGAAGCAACCTTCATCCATATATCGCCTAGGAAAACTCTTCCCACAGACCATAGTGGAAGTTGTGAATATGCGGTTACCATCTACTGGATCTTGGGGGGAAACAGCAGGCTCAAAAATGTCACTTGGCTGCAAGCCAGGGAACATCAGAGAGTAACCACCCTCCCCCATTTTTTCACAACCTTGGAATGAGGATTAAAATGCTTGTCTGCGCAAAGTCCCAGCCTTATGTAGCGTCCGCCTTCTTTTTCTAGGATCGCAGGAATTGGGTTAGGGTAACATTCAATTCTTACAGAAAAGTATGGTTTGCTTTAACTTGAAAAATTAAACACCCCTTGAGAGATATGCCAAAATGGGGCAAGATCTTGAAATTACTCCTTTATTAAAGTAGTAGGCCTGTGCATGTTTATGCTATTGAACTCTTTCTTATGAGTAGATTTGCACTGACAACTTGATAAAGTATTACGAGGGTGAGCTAATGTGAAGCAAAGGATTCTGATACCTAAATCTGTAGCTTGTTAAAAGCCTTTAAAGTCTGCATTCATAAACACTATGTAACACATATTTGTAACTCCTCAACAGATGGCAGTACTGATATGCGGCAGGTACTGGCTTGTTCAGTAGACTCTCCTCTACAGTTCCATTTTGGCGGGAAGCCTTAGCATTGAACGGTTGTGTTGTTAATGTGTGTAGTATGGAATCCTGTGCAGATGGTCAGTCAATGCAACTTAGTCACCTCTAGACTGGATTACTGCAATGCACCCTACGTGGGGCTGCCCTTGAAAATGGCTCGGAAATTCCAGATGGTCCAACGGGTGGCAGCCAGGTTGTTAACCGGGACTCCTTACAGGGAGCAGTCAACCCTCCTGTTCAAGGAGCTCCACTGGTTGCCATTCATTTTCCGGACCCAATTCAAGGTGTAGGTTCTTACCTACAAAGCCCTAAATGGTTTGGGACCCACCTAACTATGTGACCGCATCTCTGTATACCAGTGGTTCTCAACCTTCCTAATGCTGCGACCCCTTAATACAGTTCCTCATGTTGTGGTGACCCTCAGCCATAACATTATTTCAGTTGCTATTTCATAACTGTAATTTTGTTACTGTTCTGAATTGCAGTGTAAATATTTGATATGCAGGATATATTTTCATTCACTGGACCAAATTTGGCACAAATACCTGATAGGCCCAAATTTGAATACTGGTGGGGTTGGGGGGGGGGGGTTGATTTTGTCATTTGATAGTTGTGGTTGCTGGAATTTGTAGGTCACCTACACTCAAAGAGCATTCTGAACTCCAAAAACAATGGAATTGAATCACACTTGGCACACAGAACTCCAATGACCAACAGAAAATACTGGAAGTGTTTGGTGGGCACCGACCTTGAGTTTTGGAGTTGTAGTTCACCTACATTGAGAGAGTACCCCAAGAACTCAAACAATGATAGATCTGGACCAAACTTTGCTCAGATGCTCAATTATGCCCAACTGTGAACACTGGTGGAGTTTGGGGAAAATAGACCTTGACATTTGGGAGTTGTAGTTTCTGAGATTTATAGTTCACCTGCACTCAGATTATTCTGAACCCCACCAACAATAGAATTGGTTGAAAACTTCCCACAGAGAAGCCCCATGACCAACAGAAAATACAGTGTTTTCTGATGGCCTTTGGTGACCCCCCTGATACTGCCTCGCGACCCCCCCCAGGGGTCCCGACCCCCAGGTTGAGAAACACTGCTGTATACGAACCCACACGATCTCTTCGATCATCTGGAGAGGCCCTGCTCTCGATCCCACCTGCATCACAGGCACAATTGGTGAGGACGAGAGAGAGGGCCTTTTCGGTGGTGGCCCCTCGACTCTGGAACTCACTCCCTAAGGACATCAGGCAGGCCCCAACTCTGGCAGTCTTTAGGAGTAGTTTGAAGATGTGGTTGTTCCAGTATGTCTTCCCAGAATAATGTTCCCATAGCACTTTGTCCTCCAAAGCACTTTACATTTTAGGTCTGCTTGTATGTTTTCCACAAACGCCACTTTCACCTTTTCGCCCATGCCCTGGCATTATTTCCAATTTTAACTTTACATTTGGCCTACCCACAGTTTTAATTGTGTGTTGTCTTGTTGTTAATTGATGCATTTTTTTATTGTCTATGTTTTTATTTTAATTGCTTGTATTGTTGTTATTATTGCTTGTATTGTTGTATTTGAGCTCGGCCTCATGTAAGCCGCACCGAGTCCCTTGGGGAAATGGTAGTGGGGTACAAATAAAGTGTTGTTGTTATTTATTTATTTATTTACTTCGCTTATATACCGCAATTCTCAGCCCAAGGGCGACTCATTGCGGTGTACAACATAGAAGAACAGGTGCAAAATACAAAACATAGTGTAAAATAATCCACAGTTCATCATTATCAAAAACATCTCATCAAAACATCAACATTACTACAAAAGCCATTCCGAGTCGTCTCATTGTCAAGCTCACAATCCGATATCATTGCCGTTGTTCCATTCCTATGGTCAATTTACCAGTCATTGCACTTCTATTCAAATGCCTTCTTAAACAGCCTTTAACTTCCTGTGGAATATCAACAGGGAGGGAGCTAGCCTGATGTCCACGGGAAGGGTGTTCCACAGCCGAGGAGCCACCACCGAGAAGGCCCTATCTCTCATCCCCGCCAGCCGTGCCTGTGACGCAGGCGGGATCGAGAGCAGGGCCTCCCTGGAAGATCTCAAAGTCCTCATGGGCTCATAGGCCGAGAGGCGGTCAGTTAGGTATCTTGGGCCGGAACCGTTGTTGTTATTGTTGTTGTTGTTGTTGTTGTTGTTATTATTATTATTATTATTAAGCAACGTGCAGTCATTGAATTCTTGGCAGCAGAAGGTATCACCTCAACATCTTTAAACATACTCGCCCAAGGACGCACAGTACTCACATCAACACAATCACCATAAACAGCTTTCATTCTCTGATGAATCTCCTTTGGGGTGACACCGAAATCACAACCCTAATGTCAACTTCTTGCATCCACAGGTGCCAGACCAGAATGATCGGGTGGTGGAGTGTCAACTACAAACATATAATAATAAGATGGTGACCTTCAAATTTGACCTGGATGGAGACAGCCCTGAGGAAATTGCAGCTGTCATGGTGATGATATGTGTTTGTTTTTAACTTTAGACAAAGGCGGTAGTTTATAGCAGAATTTGATCTCCTGAATCCTGTGGCTGACTGTTTCTCCTATTGTATTGCTTCCTTCTCCAGGTTACCAGGGAGTTCATCCTAAAATCTGAACAAGATGGGTTCATCCAGCGAATCCGAGATATTATCCAACGTGTGGAGACTGTCTTGCGCTCCAACAAAGACCAGGGAGCACCAGGGAGCTCTGAGGTGCCATGTCACACCCCTCCATTGACTGCCAATGGGCTCCCAGTAAGTGAAGGCCATGAAAGTCCTGGAAATAAAGCAAACAGACAACACAGCACCTTTCTGCTATGTACTTCTGTAGTTGCAATGAACCAAAGCAAAGTCCACATAAATTTCTTAGGCATAAAGAAGTGCTCTTTAGTTGCTTTTCCTAACAGACAGAACACTTGCATTCCTTTCTTCTCCACCCGCTTGGTCAATTGAGTGCTATTAGAAGCCTTCAAATGCAGTCCATCTTTCCATAGCTTTTCAGTGGACTTTCCCTTCATTTGCTGTGTTTCTTCTTATCTTAAACCTACAAATGCTTGGTGGTATTTTTTGTAGTATATCTTTCTCTCACTCTCTGGCATAGTATTCGGGTGCATCTACGCTGTAGAATTAATGCTGTTTGACACCATGTTAACTCCTTGACTCAGTGTTATGGGAGTTGTAGTTTGGTGAAGCACCAGCACTCTTTGGCAGAGAAAGTTAAACACTTTGTAAAAATAGAGATCCCATGTTCTATATAAATAAAAATGTAATGTTTGTTTTTGGAATTAACATAACTCAAAAACCACTGGGTGAATTGACACCAAATTTGGACACAATACACCTAACAACCCAATATATGTCCTTCACTCAAAAAAATGGTTTTGTCATTTGAGAATTGTAGTTGCTGGGATTTATAGTTCACCTGCAATCAAAGAGCATTTTGAACCCCACCAACAATGGAATTGAACCAAACTTGGCACACAGTTCTCCCATGACCAACAGAAAATACTGGAAGGGTTTGGTGGGCAGTGTCCTTTGGTTTTGGAGTTGTAGTTCATCTACATCCAGAGATCACTATGGACTCAAACAATGAGGATCTGGACACCCATCAGGCCAACTAGTGACCATCACTCATAAAAACACTGAAAAACACAGCAGAAGATATTTAAAACCCCCAAAAATTACATTACATTGCATGCACAAAATGACATATAAACACGCAAACACACATATACACATACATACACACACAAAACACATATACACAAACTGGGCCACAGCAACGCGTGGCAAGGGATGGCTAGTATATATATAAAATATACTTAATAAATTGAATATATTTAAGATATTTAGTAAACATAATATATTTAATAAATTATATATATATATATATATATATATAGTTAATATATTTTGTAAATATAACATTTAATAAACAATATATATCTATATAAATAAAAATGTAATGTTCATTTGTGGGATTAACATAACTCAAAAACCACTGGATGAATTGCCACCAAATTTGGCTACAAGATACCTACTAACCCAAGGAGTGACCATCACTAAAAAAAAAATGATTTTGTCATTTGGAGTTGTAGTTGTTGGGATTTATAGTTCATCTACAATCAAAGAGCATTCTAAACTTCACCAATGGTGGAATTGCACCAAACTTGGCACACAGAACTCCCATGACCAGCAGAAAACACTAGAAGGGTTTGGTGGGCATTGACCTTGAGTTTTGGAGTTGTAGTTCACCTACATCCAGAGAGCACTGTGGACTCAAACAATGATGGATCTGGGCCAAACATGGCATGGATATTCCATATGCCCAAATATGAACACAGATGAAGTTTGGGGAAATAGACCTTGACAATTGGGAGTTGTAGTTACTGGGATTTATAGTTCACCTACAATCAAAGAGCATTCTGAACCCCACCAACGATAGAATTGGGGCAAACTTCCCACACAGAACCCCCATGAGCAACAGAAAATACTTAAGGCCATCCAGTCCAACTCCCTTCACCAGGGAAAGAAAATGTAATCAAAGCCTTCCTGACAAAAGACCATCCAGCCATAGATATATAGAGTTATATATGATTCACATGGGCCCCTGGTGGCGCAGTGGGTTAAAGCACTGAGCTGCTGAGCTTGTTGATCGAAAGGTCGCAGGTCCGATTCTGGGGAGCGGCGTGAGCTTCCGCTGTCGGCCCTAGCTTCTGCCAACCTAGCAGTTCGAAAACATGCAAATGTGAGTAGATCAATAGGTACCGCTCCGGCGGGAAGGTAACGGCGCTCCATGCAGTCATGCTGGCCACATGACCTTTGAGGTGTCTACGGACAACGCTGGCTCTTCGGCTTAGAAATGGAGATGAGCACCACACCCCAGAGTCAGACATGACTGGACTTAATGTCAGAGGACTACCTTTACCTTTACCTTTACCTTTTATGATTCACATAGACAGATACAGTATGATAGATTTGAAAGGATCCCCTAAAGAAGGACAATTATATGTGGCATGTTCCAGAGTAGGCAAATCAGACAATCTCCACATCAACACTAACAAAGAAACAACAAGAAATATTGTTTACCCACAAGCATAAAGAAATTACATATCTCAGAAACCAACACTTTCTCATTACTTTATTTTCCAGATCACCAGGCTGGGCCACTGCAACACCTGGCAGAGGACGGCTAGTAATTCTATAGTATCAAACCATGGTAGTTAAGGTGGTATCAAACTGCATTAATTCCTACAGTATAGATGCATCCTATGATTAACAGTCAAGCCTGTCTAAAAACCGACTTCCTTCTTTTGAATTCCAAATACATAGTATTCCAAAGGCAAAGGTAGTCTGTACATGGTCAGAAATAATGGTATTAGTAGCAGTGTTTTACATATTCTAGGACTGATTCCTTGCACAGGATGTATACTGATGGCAGACTGGTGTCTTCCAGAGATCCCTTTTGTGGTTTTGACCATAAAGATTTTGGGAAAGGGGGAATAATAGTGCCTTCATTTCCTTGTCCAATAAAAATATTCCCCCTCTTTATCCTTTTAGGGTGATCTGCCAGTACAAGACCTTTCACATTCCATCTCATCATCTTCATCTCTTAGTGGTATGTAATCCATCACCTACACTATCCCAGATTAACACTCATCCATGAGGTTTTAAACTCTCTATTGTTTATATGCAACTTATATTAATTGTACTGTTTTACTTGCTTGCATTTGGTGCATAAAATGGGCGCTGTATTCGTAGAGAGACAGGGTGATAGACTGACCTTTGTACAAGGGGGGGGGGGTGAACTCCTAGGACAAAAACATTGAGGGGAGCAATGTATGAGAATATGTAACTACTCTGCAAAAGCGCTCTCCCAGATCTGCTTCATTAGCAACAAAGCTAGGTTATGAAATTGGGAAAGTTCCATATTTATGATTATTTATTTTGTTTAGTGATCATTAATAGGAGGTCCCAATTTTATTATTCCACTTTTTTCAGATTTTGGCTGCTCCAGCCCTGGACAATCCATATTATCCCCTTCCCCAGTGCCACTGGTGGATGCCGCCGTGGAGAATGAGCCTCATAACCTCATAGTTCCTCCATCAAGCACACAGACTTTTGGGCTGCCTGTATTTTCAACAGCATCCACAGGTAAAACCAATCTATTTCCAACTCCTCCCTTTCGTA